>NW_012155507.1:4729686-4731436 GCF_000956105.1 Propithecus coquereli | reverse complement strand
AATATCTTGCACTTATCATTTAGTTGACTTACTAACTCCAAGACTGAATTAGCATTGCAATTAAGATTCCATAAGACAGGTGATCCCTACAGACAGGTGGCTTGTCCTTCCATTTCTGAGTCCCAAATAAATCATTATGCCAACAGGATACAGAATAAAAAATTGCTCAAAAATAGACATTTCTTCACAGCACTCAAAATTCCCAATTGGTATAATGGGATATGATGATATGCCATTTCAGATTACCATGAAAAATTAGAACAGTTAGAAAGGTGCATATTATGAAAGCTATACATTTCTCATGGCATTATTACCCATGCAATTTTCTATAAAATATTTCACAAAAGATAACTATTATTTGAAATTTTGAAATAAATCTGAAGTTTTTGGTTTCAGTAAATGACTTTTAAAAGGCAAAAGGAGGAATTTAGTATATAATTAAAACAGGTAAACCAATCTTTCTTTGCCACCCTATTGTGAAAAGCATTCATCAAAAAGGCAGAGAATTCAGTGCAAGTGGAAGCACTGGTTTTGTAATTCACTCTTTTATAACCCATTTCTTTATAACCAGGGACACTTAGGGACAAAGATATGAGCTTTAAGCAGTTAAGGGAGTTTACTCAGTGATAGCTTAAGCTAGACCTTGGGAATGGTTTGAATTCTATTCCACAGGAATAGTAACAAGAACATCTTGGGCTTAAGCCACCTGAACAGCAGAAAATTCACTGCTTAGGGAGACAAACTAGCTGTCTCAGATTACTAGGGTACATTTACGGCATGATGATAATAATGCACCATTTAATAATAATGATGGCTGGGACAGAGACTATTAGCTATCCACCAATATTTGTTCCCCTCTTCTTCCTTAGTAATAGAGGTATAGAAATCAAGTGACCGCTCAGCCAGAGAACACATTTTCCAGCCCGGGTTCATGCAGGGGACTATGTACTCTCCAGTGAAAGCCTTAACGTATTACAAGTGTACTCCTCCACTTTTTTCCCTTCCTACCTGCTGGAATTAGGATGTGGTAGGAACAGTTTCAACCACTCAGATGATAACAATGTCTCTAGGGGATGACGGAAAAACATGAAGAGATGAAACCAGGTCCCTGCATAGTCAAGCACAGGGTGCAGCAGAGATATATGCTCATTCACCACAGAGAGTGCAATAATCTTCTCTGGTGAGTCATTTTTGTTACAGTGAGTAAGCCTTTCACCCTAACAAATGTAGCTAACACTTACTACTTACCAGAGACGGTTTAAACAGCTTATTGCATGTGTCCATTACATCCATTCACTCGTGCCAAAGCACTCTCCGTACATTAGGTCATAACTGAAATGAAACTTCTCCACAAATCCTTTCCCGATTTACCTCCAAGCTTATACCAGCTGAACATAACCTTGTTTTCCCCTTTCTCACAGGACTTCTCATTTTCTAGCTTCACACTGTAAGCTCTGTTTGTGTATGTCTTATGTCCTCTACCAGAGCAGGCTTCATGAGAGTAAGTTCATAGCTTATTCTCCTGGGTAACCTCTGAAGTGCCAGTATTGTGCCTCTCTTAAGAAGTGCTTATTGGCTGAACCAAGGACTGAAACATTTGTAGCTGAATAAGCCTGGAGCAAGTACATATTTGTCATGGGCAACATAAGCAGAAAAGAATCTAGGTTCCAGAATCAATAACAAGTTGAATTCAAAACAACTTTTACCTATAATCCTACTATCTTATGTCTAACGCTTTCTCGTGTTCCCA
>NW_012155507.1:4725561-4727236 GCF_000956105.1 Propithecus coquereli | reverse complement strand
GCTCTGTGCTTTCTACATTTTCTATTATACAATGATTTTCTCAGACATGAGGAAAAATAACATCTAAAAAATCACTTGACATCAAAAGTTCGGAACCTAAGTTTTATTAACAGGACCAATATTGGTAAAGATCCCACTTTTTGCCCACTGTCACAACTCTTGGTTGTTTCTTACATTACTGGTGTTTAAAAAAACAAAACAAATGTTTCCGACAGCAAAAATGTGTCAGTTCTCTCCAAATTACAGATCCTTTACAAGAATAAAGCAAGCCAAGAAAAGTGAATTTGCTAAAAGTTTTAGGCTGTTTTTTAAAAATGTTTATCAAGCCCACCTGGATTACTTGCACTTTGCTAGCTGGTATGTTTGCAAGTTCTCAGTATGGAAGTGTAAATGCTGCCCAAGCAGCCCCAAACAACAAAGGGGCTTCTCACACTACACTTGGGAAGCACTGAAAATACCTTTATTTTGCAGTGAAGTGAATCTGAGGAGATTCTGTGAAAATTTTGCTTTGGGGCCCTAAATAAAACTCAGATCTTTGGCTCAGATCCAAGGTCTGTGACTTTCCCAACAGCAAAGAGTTCCTATTATTGTTTTTTGTGTGAAGGAAACCCTGACTATGGGATATACACCAAAGTCAATAAAATATCTTCTGCTTCTGAAAGAAGTGTCAATCAGATAAGCAGCATATTCCCTTAATATTCCAAGACGAGCATAGTTACACACACCAAGTCAGAACCTCATAGCCTTAATGCATTAAAAAAATTAACATGCAACTTAAAATACATTTGGTCTGAGCTAACTAGTCACAGGTTTTTCCTCTTTAGGAAAAGTCAATATATTTAACACAAACTTAAATAACAAGTAAGAAAGGTAAATTATTATTCACATTGCAAGTCAATCCTTAGTGTGTATATATTTCAACAGAAGGCATTCCCAAAACCATGAAGGACCTCAGTGCTAGAATCATCAGATGACATAAAGAAAGTAGGAAATTACAACTTAAGATAAAATATTAGGAGTCATGGCCAATTTAAGAGTAATCAGAAAGGAGTGTAGCAGACCTCAAATTTGAATGTAAAAAGATCAATTTAAAAGCAGGCTTCGAGGAGGGGACGGATATTTTCATACACAAAGAGTGCAATGCGCACCACCCGAAGGATGGACATATTTGAAACTCAGACTTGGGGCGGGGGGGGAAAGGGCAACATACGTAACCTAAACATCTTTACCTCCATAATATGCTGAAATAAAAAAAAAAAGAAAAAAAAAAAGAAAAAAATAAAAGCAGGCTTCGATTAACAACCATTTACACACATTTTTCCAACAATGTTCTCATTTCAAACATTGAGTTATCTTATTTTAGGGTTATTTTCTGGAATACCACCTTTTTCTGCTCTGATATTAATGCCTAAGTATTTATAATGGCTAAAGATACATTAGAATATTATCTTTTTTGAAACACATTTTTTTTTATAATTCTCAGATCTTTTAGGAGCAAGTATGGGATAGTAGCAGTGCCTGCTATGTGCTACACGTGCATTTGCTATTGTATTGTTTTAGCCATGACTAAATAAGACATAAATTTAATTTCTGGTGAGCATTTGCAATTTATAAGTCAAGAACTCTCTGAGAAGAGAATTTGATGTACTTTCCACCTGTCCTTTTATTAACATTA
>NW_012155507.1:4711636-4713691 GCF_000956105.1 Propithecus coquereli | reverse complement strand
TATGGACCATGGAAAGGCTCATGATGACTTTGCCAATAAAATGATTTTCCATGGACCACAGGTGACTTAGTGATACTGGTTTAAGGGATAAGCAGCTGAACATTTAATTACAACTCCATATCATTCCACTAAAGTATGTTAAACATAATTTGATATTAAGAATTGTTGTCTAAAATATGCTATATCACTCCCTATGTCTACATCAATGCTTTCTTTAGCAGAGTACATACATACGTGGATGATAAACGTATTTGTGATTATGCAAGAAAATAAGCCCACCCGTCCTTTTTTAAAGTACAATACTTTTTTTGCTGTTAGTGTCCAAACCTCTCTCCCAGCTTCCTAACAACTCTTACTTCAAAAACTTTATATCTTCCTCCTCATTCTCCTACCTCTCTCCTCCTTACTTGAGTACTCTTTACCAGTCTGAGACTTCCTCTATTTCTATATTATAAGCATAATAAAGTCTCGATTCTTTTTTAGAAGAGAGGTAGTTTCCTCGTACTTTTCTACCTCTTGTATATCCATGCACCAGAAAATTTATAAAGATTCAAAATCCAGTGCAACTACCTAAATATTCTACAACAGTATCTTATTTGCCTGACTGTTGGTCTGCCCCTGTCATAACAGTAGGCAGTTCCTTGCCAGCTGGATTTAACATTAGTGCTGTGTGTTGTCTCACATTTTAGAATAGGATCAAAACATATTAAAGGTGGAAAAGCCCTTGCCAATAATCTAATCCTTACATATATAGATGATGAAATTGAGGTGATTTGCTACTACTTGATCTTTGCCTTCCTCCTACTGCCTTGGTTTTCTGAGTTTGGCTCTTTAGTCTGTCACTGTCACAGTATTTGTCTTGGATCCTAGCTCTCTATCTGGATTTGGGCTCTTACTCTACTGATTCCAGTTTGTTAATCCCATGACTTTTGATATCAATCAGGTTATGTGTTCCTGGGTTTCTCACCTGCCTCAAGCTGGTATAATCTTGATTTTAGTCTGAGCTCCAGGTTTTGCCATCCAACTATGACACATAGATCTTATTTTCTCTATCATGCCCTGATAAGCTGGTTCAATGACACGGATGTCTATAAAACAGAGTTTGAAAAACTACTTCCTTCATTTTAAGGCAATTACATCTAAAGAGCTAGATATGGCTCCATCAGCATAGGAAAACAGAGGCATAGCTGTTTTCTGCTTGGTGAAAATCAGCGAAGTGTAAAATGGGTTATGTTCAAACCATGTAAACACTGCCTCTAAACATATCATATTTCCATCCATCCAGGAACCTTAAACAATCATATCTGAGTGACTATGACACAGCCTGCTCCATATCTAAAATGCCTAGTGGGCCTATGGGATAACGAAAAGGAATCACTGAAAGTCACAAAGATGTTGACAATGGAAAAACATTTTAAATGCAGCACTATTTAAATTAGAGGTTAAACAGGAAAAAAACAAGTAGAAAGTTTTGTAACATTGCAGAGATGAATGTTAACTGCTGCCTAGTTAGGTGTATAAAACCAAAAAGGCATTGCCAAACATTTTTCATTTTACAGATGTGTATTGGAAAAGTATTCTCCCTAATCTTATTCACAAACAGAAAATACACTGCTTACACTTAAAGAAAATGAAATCAAACAAGATAAAACATGAGCAGAGAGACTTCTGACATGTCCCCCAGGCATACCAGTTCATCAAACTTGTGAAGAACAGTCCTCTAGCTAGAGAGAGAGATTCTTCCCTCAACTGGGCAGATGGGCCTGGGAAATGCATAAGCAATTAGCTTTTGTGCTGAAGCAGAAAGAAAACCAAGAGGAAAAGAAATGTGTACCACATCAGTCTTATTTTGCCCTGTAATCATGGCAAAATCATGATATTTTTAGAATTTGGGTTGGATTTTTAATAAGTTTGGAACTTATATTGAAGAAAGGAACAGCACAGTTGTAATTACATTAAGTATACGACTTTGTCTATTAACAGGACATAAACCTAAGTTTTCCATAATTTGTTTTTATTTTGAAAACTGAAATAAAATAAAAAGATTAGAATAGA
>NW_012155507.1:4705859-4711586 GCF_000956105.1 Propithecus coquereli | reverse complement strand
ATGGTTTTCTGCAAGATGTATCTGAAAAAAAAGAGTTGTTTTCTTTTCAACAAATAGCTAGAGGTGCTGAGAGATTTCCTGTTAAAACTGTGTAAGGCATTCGACTACTTAAAAGGGAATTTAGTGTTGATGAAACATGCCAGTTTGACAGCCATGGAAAATGAAGGAAGCATCCTTTATTCCCAGGGCACATCATCTCAAAACGAGGAATCATCTCTTATGGTTAAGAGGGTCACACCTTATTGTTTAATATTCATTGAGAGTACATGTATGCTGGATGATGGAAAGATACACATGAGACCCAGCCTGTGTCCTCTAAGATATTACATTCTTCAAACCACCATATTCCCAGTCTCATGGGCATAATATACAAGACTAGTGGCCTCTACTTTAAAGTGGACTAAGCAACAAAAGCTGGTGGGTACAGAGCTCAGTTTGGACATCTTTACCGTTTCCTCTAAGTGTTCTCACTCTGGAAACTTTAAAAGGACTTCTTGGAGGGCTCATAGTTTTATGGTACCTGTCACTTAATTATAATCTTTTGGCAATATTCACCACAAACCCTTTTTACCTCTACTCCACCTCCAACAAAATTAAATCCTCCTCTTAAATACTCATTCCTTGTGTGTCCTCAGATAGCACACACAACCTGGGAAAAATCATTTGGCCCCAGAATCTCAAACATAGAAGAATCCACGGCACTTGGGATACCGATGTAGTTAGGTGCTGCTGGCTTAGTGTAAAATGAGAGTGGGCATGGGGAAATGCAGCAATTCACAGGGGAGTTCATTTGTATTAGTGAACTGGATAGGGAATGGGGCAGAGATCTTTAAGTATATGTGTATGTAAATTTGTGGTGGGGGATGTCTGGGGCTAGAGACAGAGAACTGAGGATGTGGTCTGACATGACACATGTCCTCTGCCTGGCTCCCTGTTCCATGTATTGATAAGTTGAAGTAGTTGTGTTCATGATGGACTCAGCGTAAGTGGTGCTGCTTCAGAGACGAGGTTGACAAAATTTGACACAGAACAGGGGAGAGGGGCAGTTTCCCCCTTTCTGCGTGGAACATAGTATGGCTCTGGTAACACAATGAGGGCTGAGAAGCAGTAGCAAGGTTTGGTTCATTGAGGGAAAGGCAGCTTTGGGAGCCTTGCATGGGAAACAGTCCACTCAAATAGGGTACTGTTAGTTGTGGCAATAGGAAGTAGTAATAAATTGCCACCTTGATTTCTTGCCATGTAGTGACCATCGACATGGTTTTTAGAGCAGAAACCAAGAAAAAACTGGCTTTGAACATGTGAGATACTTGGTGATCCCAGAAATAATTGGGGAGACTCCAGTCGTGAGAAGCTGTGATCCTACAAATTGCAAGAAAAGGCTGTGTTTACTACGGTGCTGGGGAAGTATGAGTACTCATGTTCATGTGACCTCATTTCTTCCCAAATTGATAAAGGCCTATGATACTTGTACAATGAAGGGAAAAAAGGCTGTGAAGCCTATCTACCACCATTCTGACCTCTCATGCACACAGGGATTTTTACAGAGTTTGGACACTGAATTCCATAAGCCCTCTCATGGGGAGCAAAGAGCATCACATATATGTCAAAAGACATTGGAGTTCCATGCTGGCTTTTGTTTGTGTTCCAAGTTTTTAGGTGTTTTTTTTTTCTTTGAGCTCCTGGGTGTAATGAGCTATGATGATTTAGTGTAGGGCCAGTCCAGAGTTGTTTTTTGCCTTAGGAAAGGACAATTTTTGAAGATCTGCATGTCCCTTGTCTTTTTACATTGTTCCCAAAGCAACATTCTCACAACTTTATTTTCTGTCCGCTGAGGGCTCTATCTCTGAGACTGTTTCTTTAGTTTCACAATCCACTGCAGCCTTCCTCCGCCCGTCACCTAAATTTCTTCTTAGGACCTGAGACTGAGAGCTTCCCTAGACATCCTCTCACTCTTAATCTCTTATTCAAAAGATCTGAACAAAACCTAGAGCATCTGGAAATTCAGCTGATTTAAGGGAGCTCATTGTACCAGTATCCCAATGGGCACTTCAGTACATGTGTGTGAGATAGGAAATGGTATTCAATGGCTCTTGCAAATTTAGAAGTGGGCTTCTTTTGCATTATCATATTTTATTCACCAGCAAACAGGCTGAGACCTCAACAAACTTTGTACCAATGAAATTGTATTGTAGAAGGAACTTCACTCACCATTTATCCAACAGTCCAAAGAAAAAGCAGGTTTACAGTCTATTAAACCATGATAAAGAAGAACTTCAGAATTTAGAATAGAGGAGTATTTCACAGATTTTAAACCTTGGAAATACTTTAACACAGGATCTGCTGCTGTTTTAAGACAATGAAACCCAAAGTTGCCATCAGGAGTACTAATAATAATGCAACATGTTAGTATTAAACTTCAAGTGGATTGGCATTTATTGCATTATGAAAATTGTGCCCTTTGTGAAGTCATCTGAGCATAGTGTGGGGGAAAAAAGAAAACATTAAAATAGGTCATGGTATGGCAGCAGTCAATGACTTTCTACCCTTTCCAAATATATGTTTGTCTCAGAAATATTTCACTGACTAGCTCTTTGTCACGAGATTCACTTCTCATTACCATTTCAAATGCACTTTCTGTGCTCTGAGGTACCTCTCTGCTGCCCTAGGGCTTTGCCAAGACACTAAAAAGTTTAGTTGCTGTGCATAATATACAACACAAGTTACTAGTATGAATTTTTAACAGTGTTTTGCTTTATCACATCCCAGAGTCCTTCGAGATACAAGAAGTGAGAGAGGCCTTATTTATTTATTTACTTATTCCCCACCTCCCCCTTTTAAAGGCAATCCTTGCCATGGCCCTGGGTGTATATTTATAATAACAAACTTAAACAAAATTCGAACAAATGAAAACGTATGCATCTTAAGGCAATTGTCAAAACAGAAATAATTGCCTGGATGAAGACATTAGCAGAGGCGAAATAAGAGAAATAAGTATCATTAAGGGAGTCATAATTATATTCAAATAGACCAGTGTTGTGTAATGTTCAAAACAGTGTCAGTTTCTTAGCCAGAAAAAGTTATTGGTCAGTCTGGTGGGGTGGTTAAGAGTGTGGGTTCTGGAGTCAGACTGTCATTGCCCATGTTTGAATACAGGCCCTGCAATTCACTAGCTCTGTGACCTCCAACAAACTACTTAAGTCTTCTGGCTTTCATTTCCTCTTTTGTAAAATGGGAATAATAATAGTACCTGAATCAGGTAAAGATTACAGGAATTTACGTGTGTAAAGCTCTTAAAACAGGGTCTGGCAGATAGTATGCATGCAATAAACATTAGGTGTTACCGTTTTTAGTCATTATTAGATGTAATAGGAAAAAAATTTCGTTGCATGCATTTGGCCATCAAAGCACAATTTCTTTTATGGAAAGTAGCGCAAAATAAAAAGAGCTGAAGGAAAACTCAATGGAAATTCTGTCCTGTAATGACAGGTGGAAATTAGCAAGAGCCAACAGCTAAAAAGTAGGTATACATTATTGGTTAAATTGGTAGGTTTATATAGGAGAAAGTTGAACTTCTAAAAGCAGGCTGGATCAGCTCAAGAGGTGTTTACCAACTTGTTCAATGATGGATCTATGAGCAGTTATCAAATGTTCCCTCTAGGTCTGGAGAAGCATTTCATGGAAAATCACCACCATACTTGCCCAAAAGTCTCTGCCTAGGAAAATATTGAGTTGAATAAACCACAAATTAGCTTTTGTGCAGCAATCCTTATGTTCTTAGAAGTATCTTGGAGCTGTAGTGTTGGCAATTGAACCAGATGGACTCTGCAGTCTATTTCAGCTTTAGAATCCTATGATTTTTTGACTTGTAATATTTCTCATATTTGTATTACATTACTTGTAACCTTAAAACCTTTCATCAGCTTTCGGTTAAAATTTATGAAGAAACTCCTTACTTCCAGATGTCTCATCAATCTTGCTTAGCTTTGCTTTTTTTCATTAGTTCTCTACCTCATAGTCATAGCCACTGTTCTTATTTTTAAAATCATATCCCAAAATATAAATGTACAAATAAGGTTGTACACTTTTTCTCTTATTATTGAGAAATGACCGTATATACCACTCTTTAACTTCTCAGGGGCTTTGACTATCATTGACTACTTTATCTGAAGGGAAATTATGGGAGTCATTATAGATTATGTCCTTTCTCTCAACCCCTGCATATAATTGGTCACCTGTATATCATACCATCCAAATAGTATACTAATATTAACCATTTATTGACCACTCATACCAGGCACTGTGCCACATCACTGTGAGCTCAAAGAAGTTAGTAACTTGCCCAAATCCATAAAAATTGTAAATGGTATTGCTGGAATTAAAAGTTACTTCTGGAAGAGTCCAACGCCCATGCTCACACCAATGCTGCCTTTCCCCATCACCTTGTTTCATCTTCCACAGTTTTAGTCCAAACAGTATTTCTCATTTGGACCAACGAAATAACCTCTTAATCGGTGACCTTGTCTCCAGATTTAACCATTTCTCCAATCTATTTCAGGCTGCTACTAGATTTAGCTTGCCAAAATGCAAATGCAATCATATCACTTGCATGCTCCCCACTGCCTTTAGAAGAAAGTCTGAATTCCATAGATGATATAGAAGACCCTTCATAAAGTAGTCCTTGCCCACCTCTCTGGCCTCACCTCACCCACAGGCACCTTTCACTCTGGTTAAACTAAACAACTCTTACTTTCTCCAATAATTCCATGTCCTCTCATGCCTTTGGAGTTTTGCACATATGATTCCCACTGCCTGAAAAGGTCAATTCCATTTTGTGATCTAGCAAGCTCCTGTCTGTCCTTTAAGACTCATCAGCACACAGGAGGTATACAGTAAATATCTTGACTAAAACAACAATAAGAAAGACTATTTCCTTTTTAAAATTAAGGGATAGAGATGAACATGGGTAAATACAGTAATCTGATTTGCTAAAATGCTATAAAAAGTATATTTGGGGCTTATGCTTCTAGAAATTATTTTCCCAGCCTTGACCTCTCATCTGTGAAATGTTGCCTAGTGAGCAGGTCATAATTGTGAAATATAATGTTTAGATATTAGGCAGTAGAATCCTTGCTATGTTCATTAAATATACATTAGTTGATATTTATAAATGTTTTATATATATATTACAAAATGTTAAAATACATTTCTGCTCTATGAATGAATTCATTACAACATTTGACTCTAGTTTTTATTAACCTCTTACCCTAAGTGTTAATATTTCCCATCCTTTCGGGAGCAATAGGACACATTCCCCACATTAGCTTCTAAGAGGTCACTGATTTGTTTTCAGTTTGTCTGGTCACTGAGAGTTGGCATAGAGTTACCTTCATAAATAATTCAACTTAATGGGAAATATTAAAATTAAAGAAATAACAGCAAAAACGGGGCTCCACAAGTGAGAAATGATCATTGGAATATCACTCCACAGGGGAATCATCCCATTTAGCAATTCGTTAAAAGTAGCTTCAAGGACATAGGAGAGAGGCATAGCTGTTGCATGCCCAATATGAATGCTTTTTGAAGGGATGAAGTTGGGTTTAATATATGCAGTATGGACCATGGAAAGGCTCATGATGACTTTGCCAATAAAATGATTTTCCATGGACCACAGGTGACTTAGTGATACTGGTTTAAGGGATAAGCAGATGAACATTTAATTACAATTCC
>NW_012155507.1:4701543-4702784 GCF_000956105.1 Propithecus coquereli | reverse complement strand
TTTAGAAAAGATTATGTGTGTATGTATTTAGAAAAGACTAAAGATGGAAAATGGAGTGCTCAGTGTACAAAAGAGTGATGATAGAAAGTTGCTGATTAGACAGAAGTGACATCATTAGCTCTGTTCATCCAATGAAAATGTTTGTCAGCTAGTCATAAAAAGGTATTCTGAACAGGGAAATTAATGAAACATCTGTACTGAAGCTTTTCTAAGTGAAGTACATCAATGGTCATTTTAGGCATGAACGACAACAAAAAAAAAGCCCTTTTAAATCATGTGGCCCATGTCCTTCAGATGCAATCAGCCTCAATCCATTCTGTCAAGTGATTGGCCCTTATCTCTTTGGTACATCACAAGTGAAGGAGGTCCTGCTGTTTTTAGTTCTGCTTATAGTAAATCCTTGATGGCTTCACAGCTGAGTGACAGGAGTGGATAGCGTACAGGATTGGAGCCTTGAGAATTCAATCTCTGGCAATGACTTCTTACAAGTCGGACATGTGGTTTGACCTCTCTGGACCTCTGTTCTTCCATCTTTCAAATGAAGATAATAATATCAACCACCAGGTACTACTTTAAAAAATATACTTTTTTTTCTTACATGCCCACCAGTAGATTAACACAAGGTGTTACACAATAAGCTTATAATAATGATGTCATTGGAACCTACAGCATGAGATTCCCTTAAAGGCAAAAACCACTTATGTAAGTTCTTTTGGTTCTTCCATCAACTAAACTCTCTTGGGAGACTGATCTAGTTCATACTGAATGTTTTGAGAACGTAATATCACTGTAAAGTATTTATTATATTTCCAGATTAATCATTACCTCGTTCAAAGCATTAGCTATTCAATTTGCAATGAGATTTAGTAATAAACATGGCAGAAACACTGGAAAAAAATTGAAACATTTATTTAACTTCCAGAATGACTGCTCAGGTATCTGAGTACAAATTTGGGGTATACATTATGTTAGAGAGCTAATTTTAGAAACAACTTAAGACGAACATAAAGAAAGGCTGCCATACAGCTTAAATATGACATGAATCCTGCAAATGCTCATGGCCCAACACATCTGAAATGCCCTATGTTCCAAAAAGCTGCTGATGTGTTTTCCTTAGGTTAATCGGATCCTGCTTAAAATATGTGCTAATCAGTACCCAACTGCCTATTGACCACCTCAAGGGAAGCTCTAGGTGCTCAATACTAATGAAATTTGCCAAACAAGAGCTAAAGATATCCATA
>NW_012155507.1:4697317-4701028 GCF_000956105.1 Propithecus coquereli | reverse complement strand
TGGATTCTATAAATGAAAGCAAGGACTCCTGCAAAGGCAAAGACTTCCTCGGCATGCAACATGTGTTCCCTGTTATTAGGAAAGAGTGGACAAGATTGGTACTCCTCTGTACTCAGCACAGAGGAGTACCAATCATGTACAATTGCTTTTGCACCATTCCCAGTAACCTGGGGGTTCTCAAAAGCTCTACGTGCACAGCACAGGTTGTGACCCATTTTGGTTAGCAGGTGAGTAATCTGGCTGCCTCTTTCTGAGAATGATAAAAAACAATAAAAAAGGAATGGATTTGGAGAGGATTCGATAGACATGGAATCAACATGCCACCTACTGGTCCTTTTACCTATGGTCAAGTCTCACTATGTCTTTATTACCTCAGATGCTCTCAAATCACTGTCCACTTACTGAACAGGAAGGTATGTGATGCCAGCATCATTTTGACAGAAACAGAGGCCCTATTGGTGATTATATAAACTCCAGAAGATCTCTAAACAAAGCCTACAGGACATATTGAGAACATGTTGAGTAACTGTCTCTCATGCATAATCATCCTAGGCTGACTTTTTTGTGGTTTGTTTTTCAATAGCAAGTTAAATTTGTTATTGAACAGTTCGCCTCTAGAAAGTTAAATTGATTCCCTAGAAATATCCTAAAGTTTCCAGCATTTAATCTCATACTTGTACTGTTATTAGAGCTGGGTGTAGACAAAAATCATGACATAAGTGTTTTCCTTCACTTTCCCTCAGTTTTTTATGTCTCTTCTGATATTTTTTCCTCATTACCTCTTGGGCTTCCTGTGCTCTTGGTCTACTGCCTAGAACTTCATATTACCATGACCCAATGTCTAGTGTACCTTCTGTCGCAAAGTATGTGCTCAAGATTTGTGAAATGAATAAATGAACAAGTGGAAAACCCCTGAGGCCTGACAAAATTCCTCAGGGCTCTGCTAAATGAATGGAGAAATCAGATAAACTGATGGGCTTGAAACAATCAAGGTCCATGTGCAAATGCTACCCATCTTAACTCAAAAGCAGCAGATTCCTTTGCTGATGCTCTGTTTATGAAAAGAAAACCAAGTTGGAAGTTGAATGACAATGTGTCTTAGTGGGCTGCCATAACAAAACTCCATAGACTGGGTGGCTTAACCAACAGACATTTATTTTCTCACATTTTTGGAGGCTGGAAGTCTGAGGTCAGGGTACTAGCATGGTTAAGTTCCTGGTAAAGGTTCTCTTCCTGGCTTACAGATGGCCACCTTTTTACTGTGTCTTCACATGGTGGAAAGAGAAGGAGCAAGCTCCCTGGTGTCTCTTTCTATAAGGGCACTAATTTCATCATGAGGGCCCTACCCTCATGACCTCATTTAAACCTAATCACCTCAAAACCCCCTATCTCCAAACACTATAACATTGAGGGTTAGGGCTTTAACATATGAATTTTGGGAGGGACACAATTCAATCCATAGCATACTGGTTTCATCTTCAGGCTAATTACCAAAGATTTCTAGCCCAAAGGTCAGAATACAAGGGGGCTATGTTTCTGAAAAAAGAAACTAAATAGTCTTCCTTTGAGTCCATAAAACTGCACAGAATTCCTTGACATGATTACTGTTAGTCATTCCATTCAAGATCTCTTGGATCAAATGATGACATTTCCTGCACAGTCCCACCTCTTCTTTCAAACCTCAGGTCCTTTCATTAAGTATGAACAAACTCGTAGTAAAGGAAGCCTCAAATGCAGTTATGCTGTCATTCAGAGTATTGTTTTTGCCTTGTCCAAGCTTGAATGCAAGTTGTTAGCAAGTGATCATGTACCAGGTATTCCTATGGCATCCCAGCCATATTAAAATTAGATAACCAACAATGAACCTGTAATAAGCAAGTAAAATTTGTTCCCTTTAAACATTGTTTCTCTCAAAATGAGATACTGTTTTTGTCCAAGAGGCATTATCGTCTACTTTTCCAGACCTATGTCACCTTCATTAACTTCCTGAGCAGCTTTGCCAAGCGTTCTGTTCATCTAGATCCCCTTGTTCTTACTGCTATTTGCAACACTTTCAGTACTTGAGAGTCTAAGAATGTGCTGTTCGCCTCTTCATTCAGCGCTTAGGAGTATATTAACCACAGCTGATTCCTGTTGCCTCCCTGCTCCTCCTCCCCCTTTCACCACCTCCCCCATTTCATAGATCTGCTCCTCATCTCACAAATCTCCCTTAGTGGTTCTTCAGCTAATTTGAATTTAATGCGTACATCTGAGTGGAAGCTAACACATTTATTTTTCACATATTTCATAAAATACCGCAACAGCCCACTGAAAGAAAATTAAGATATTTTTAGCACCTTTTTTCAGCAAAAACTGCTCTCGTTTTAAAGAAGAGGTCCACACTTAATTTCTTCTTTATAAATCCATGAAAATCATGATGCAGATCTCAGTTGGGCTTCCCTACCTCCTGAGCAGTACCACATGGTCCTTGCAGCGCCATTCACTGAGATGCCTACTTTCTTTAGTGTATTTTCTTCATTTTGTGTTGTTGTTTAGCTTCCTTGAGGTTTTATATTTTATGTTCCTCTCTTGGGATGCCTTAGGAATGCAAGGAACAGATGCATTCAATGATTCATGACCATTAGCAGCCAGAGTGGAATCAAGACCTTCATCGACTTCCTGGCTTCCTTGTTCCGTTCACAGGGGAACCACATTATGCACGAGTGGCTCTCCTCACCGTCTCTAGATGCACGGTTTATCTAAGAGACTTATCTTTTCTGGTTCAGTGCTCTGTGGAATCTTACTTGGACACTGGCAAAGCCTCTCCTTTGCTGCTTTCTGTAGAGTTCATAGCAGTGGATCTTTTAGACAAGTAGAAAGCCATTTTCAAGGACATAAAAATAAAGAAGTATTTTGCAATTTATAGTACACAAACTATTGTCAATGTGTATTCTGGGTTATCAATTCCAATATATTTAATGACTTAATTCTAGAATTGGTTGCCAGACAAATAGACATATGATGGACCCAAGTGATTCTCAAGTTCTTATAAATGCATGGGCTACAGTCTACAGAGCTACATTGGATTATTAAGGGAAAGTTTGCCTTCTGCAACATTGCCTTTGGTGCTCCCAGCAGCAGTCTTTTGGTCTTGATGGACTGTGTGGTTGATGGGGGTGGTAGCAGTGAAGGGGGAGGGGTGATCATTTTTGTGCTATGTTTTGAGTGCTTCCAGTAAAAGACTATATGTGCTCTGATAGCTAATGATAGCTAAGGCTTTTAACCACAGGCCCTTCCATAGAACTAATATTTCATGTTGAAAAATAATATGTCACTGATTGTGGAACTTTGGCAAACATGAATAAAAGTTGTGCTGAAGGTAAAATATGTTCTTCATCTGGTCGTCTGAAAATAGACTATCTGCCAAATGGTGTTGTATTTTTTAGGGAAGTATCTTGAATTGATGCAGATGGTATTTATTTTATTATATTTATATTGTATTCTCTCTCCCTATTGCTTCTGACCCCCCATTGTTTCTAAAAATGAGATCCATGGACCACTTGCATCAGAATCACCTATGCAGCTTGTTAAAACTGCGGATCCATAGACCCATCATAGGCTGCATAATATGGAATCTCTGGGGCTGTGGCCCAGAAATCTGCATGTATACAAAACACCCCAGTGACTAGCAGGCCTGTTACTACCGGAGAATCACTGTATCATTAGAGAGGG
>NW_012155507.1:4680408-4697267 GCF_000956105.1 Propithecus coquereli | reverse complement strand
AGAATCACTGTATCATTAGAGAGGGTGGGGTAAAAATAAAAGAAATACCTTTAATTATTCTAAAATTTAAAAATTACATGTTTTCTTATTTTCAAAAACAGCACATAGATTAATTTTGGACCTGAGGTTCTAAAAGAGTAATACTATACCAATCAAATACAAGGTAGTTCCCTTTCAACATTTCCTACTTTTAAACTAAGGCACACATCTAGCACACTGCCAGCATTTTTCCTGGGCCACTGCTTCTCAAACTTTAATGTGCACACAAATCATCTGGGTCTCTTGTTAAAATCCAGACTCTGATTCAGTAAGTCTTAGGTGGGCCCTAGATTTTGTATTGCTAACAAGGTCTCAGATGATACACGTGCTGCTAGTCTGTGGACCACTCTTTCTGTGAGGAACAAGATCTTACAGCACCTAAGAAAACTATTTTGGCTTTTAGTTTGTGTGAATTCGCAGAAGCTCTGCAATATATAATGTATAGTAACATTATTTTCTGTGAACAAAAAGCTGCATTGAGGTCCTATATGCAAAGCATCATGTAAGTCCCTTGTTTGGTCTTCCTCTGACACAAGTAACCTAGAGAGGCTAACTTTGCCTTGAACACCGTGAGTAATTAAGAATTACAAAATAGACATGGGACCCTAGAGTGAAGTGAGGACAACACACCGGACTTAACCTCCTTCCCCTTTTTTTGATAATGTGGGGAAATTACAGAGTGTGATTGGCACGTACGGAAGTGGGTAGGTAAGCATCCTGGAGAAAGTGGCATCTAAGTTTAGATACTGCACAGGAATCTGGCAGGCTAGGAAGGATATGGGTAAGTGGATGGGGGGTGGGAGGAGAGTGGAATGTCCGAGGTATCAGAAAGAGATTATAGAAAGACTTAGAAGTAATAAAAGTTTTACATGAATATACACTTGCCAAATTGTAGTCTTCACAGAAAATATCTCTAATTTATTCAGACCGAAAGGAGAGGGTGGTATGGAATTTCAGGCCTGTGACAATAGCATAAATACTTTTTTTCTTCTTGGGGGGAGTAGGGTAGTTCGAGGGAGGTTAGGAAGATATATGCTCCATATCATACTAGGTATAAGCCTTGCCCATGATACAATGCAGGGAAAAAAGTAACCTTTAGTACTTTTGTCCTGCTAGAAAATTGCTGACCTGCTTTTTTTGATTGGGAAGAAAAACGACATCGGTGGGTGTCAAGCGGCAGGTGGTGACCACTGTTTCTTTAAAGACAACATATGAAACGTTGAAAATTTATTTCCCAATAAACTTGACTTTCTGAGCTGAACCACAAAAAAAGTGCCATACAATAAAAGCATAAGGAACAAGGATATTTCCAATTGCCATTAAATATAATCCAAGTGAAGTGATTCACTGTGGCTCAGGTGCAGGTTCCCCGTCAACACAATTTATAAGGCTTCGGCTTCCAAAACTACACTTCCATTTGACAGTAATTTCCTTTTTTATTTTGTTTTGTTTTAAGTTGACTACAATTTTCAATCACAGTTATCAGTTCATCACCTGGATGAAGGTGACCCAGCAGTCTTTTTATCTAATTCCTGAGGTGCCCTTAGATTATCTTTCACAAGCAAAGTTAACAATGATAACAGGAAAAATAAATTAACTCAAAGATGAGGGTTTATCACATGCCATCTTCTGAGGGCTGCATTTTTTATTAAACATGAATCAAATAATGTTTTGAAAAGAGAGGTCTGGCTATCCAGAATTATCTTCTTCCCAACTACACAGCTAATTCCAGTCTTAATTAATAAGCCCTCTACGATGAATTTTATAAATAAAGCTGCCATCAGTTTATCAGCCAAGTATATTCTTTTAATATTTTTGAGATATCTTTGTATTTTTTAAAGGAATTAAAAATTTCATCAAATGAATCAAAAAGAGTGATGTAAAATCAGCATGGTAAACATTCAAATAAATATTTTATAGCTAAATAATGCTAATGCTAGGAATGGTATCTCTTAAATCAGCATTTCCTAATGTTTGGAAATGCTACTGAGTGTTTTAAGAGAAAGAGGTCTCAATAAAAATAAATTTGGGGAACTTCGTGTTGAACACATCTGTACAGGTTTCTTTATCAGAGGACTTCTCAGAGCCTTTAATATGTTTGTATGTATTGTCAATCACAAAGCGTGAGCTATGGTAAGCAGCATTTACTGAATAAATAGACTGTTTTGAGTCTAGTACAAAACTAAGGCTTCACTCTAACATATTTTGGGATATTAGAAAATATTTGAAATAATTTATTTCTAAACTTACAAAATGGTATAAATCATTTCTTTAAAAAATTGCTTTTGTACAAAATACCTTAAAATCTTTCGAAACACTATTCATCAGATGTTGTTCTGTAATCAGCAACTTTCAGCATTGGCAGTGTAGTGTGTCTGTAACTTCTATATTGGACATGTAATCAGGGTGATTAAACCAATTGGTCTAAGCCAAGATTACCACTTTACATGATCGATCCACAAATTGTAGTCATAATTAATTGAAAGTGTGTGTGTGCAAAACAGAAAGCATGGAGTAAGGTTTATTTGCTTGTTGTCTTCCTCCTATATATTCTCATTCAAAAGAGAAAAACTAAATGGGAATAGTTAGAATGTAGCTGTCAGAAATTGGATAAAATTGAATATTTCTGCAGCATTCATAATTACTTTCAGAAGACTGAACAAGAAGTGCAGGTATCAACAAATCAGAATGGTTAGGAATAAGCCTTGAGATTCAGAGTAGGCTTTGTAATCAGCAAATTGAAAAATCTCCATGCAGCCCCAGCAATAGCATTCTACAAAATATCCTTTGGCATTATTATATATTATCAAGGTATTTGTATTTCTTTTTTGGGAGGTTCGAATTGTGACATTTTTACATGTTAGCTCTCAGTGGGCTTTTTAGCACTCTGATAGATAACCTAATTTACAGAACTATTTTACTTGTTTTAAGAGGTCTCTTATCATGTAATCATGGGTGATTTGGAAATGGCATTGAAGAAGGACTTTTAGGGCTGTTGAGTTAATAACATGCATTATCAACATTCTATGGTATTTTTTACACATCCAAAATGTTCACTCTCTAAATGAGCTATTTTCATATATGTAGGTATGTGTACATAATGTGGGCTGAATTCGAATGAGTACTCTAATTATACCATGAAAAATGACATCTCTTGATATAATGCAGCCTTGAAAGCAGTTTTCAAAAACTATTAGTGTACCTATATTTTCTGTGGCCAGCCAAGTGGAAACTGTCCCTGCCCATAGTTTCCAGGGCTCTCTCACGCTTATTCATCCCCGTACTTGCTGACCTCCACTGCGCCCTCTATCAGGTGGCTAAGAGTAACACATTCCTGATTTTGGGAGAGACCTTAATGTAGGAAAAAAATGAGCACTCTCACATACACACTGCTGCTAGAATTGTAAATGTCTATAGTCTTTTTAGCAGTACTTAAATATTTATTTTCCTATTATAATGTTAAATGTGTAAACGCTTCGATCCATCAATTCTACTTCTAGGGAATCTATTCCTAATAGGATAACTCCCACAGGTGCGTAAATATGTACATACACACAATTCATTGTAGTGTTGCTCATAGCAGTAAATTTGGAACTCTGAGACAAGGGGAGTGACAAGATGGCTGACCAGAGACACCAGCTGCCAGAGCATCTAAGTAAGAAGGATAAGATTTAGATGAAAGAGAAAAAAGGAACAGACAAACATAGATTGGACGTGGGTTTGAAGGAAGGGTGCCAGAACCTTTTGGAGACTCCATGGGAAGATGATGGAGAGCAGAACTAGAAGGAGCAAGGTATCGGCAGAGATCAAACCCCGAAAGGCTTGGAATCCAGCGAGAATGGTAGGTGGAGCAGTTTGTTTCTCCCTCCCTCGCATCTCTGACAGTCGGTGGGTTCCCAAGCTGATGGAGAGACTTTCTGCCCACAAGAGCCCAGAGGCTGCTGCCACCAGTGAGCTGGGAGCTTCTTGTGGACAGGGCAACAGGCTCCCAGCCCCCTTGGGGCACTTCCCACCCCACACAACTGAGCCGGGACCCTCCCCAGGGGCTTCAACTCCTCAGGTTTCGTCTTGCTCATTCCCACACAGACATTTCTCAACTCCAGCCCAAACTACAGGAGTCACAGGAATCCAGTGGGTCCCAGGTGACCTGCGTGACTCCAGAGCCTGGACATTCTCCGTGGACTGCCTCCCAGAGAGAGGGTCAGAGAAAACCAGAATGCTAGCACTCCTGCGTACTGACTCTTTTCCTCCTCTGCCCCTCCCCCACCGATGGCTACTTAGAAAGACAACTGAGCCACCACCCCAAGGCTTCCACAGAGAGTGGGGTTCAGGCCTTTCCTCTTGGGGTCCTGCAGTGTACTGAGGAGTGCTCGGTCTGTGAGCTCCTTGCTTGCTGGCCTTCCCTAGTGCAGCTTGTCCAGTGGTTCCATCAGAGCGGGGCACAACCCAAGGCATAGGGACATCAATCTGGCTGAGGCACCCCATGGGCAACTTGGGACCAGTGTGCTTGTCCCTGGCATGGTCAAGGATTGATCTTCTTGGTCTTGGGAGGCAAGGGAACCTGCATGGTCAGATCTGGGGGGAGAGTACAGTGTGAGTCCTAGCTGCGGCATGCTCGTGGGGCACCCCTTCCCCCATGGGAGGGCTGCACTCTTAGCTCAGGCCAGGATCCTGGGTGGGGAACCTCCCGGCCTGCAGCACAGTTGTGGGGGAGCTTGGCTGGCTTGAGCTCCTGCCTGCTGTCAGATGCCAGTGAAAGACTATGCAACAGAAGAGAGGGGAAAGGAGCAAGACATGCAGCAGACTGCCAGATTGTGAATAGATGGCCCCTCCTCCACAAGCAGACTTTCTTGTGGAGTTGGATGGGGCCACTTCAGCCCCTCCCTGGAAGCTTTGCCCAGAAGCTGGGAGCAGACTTTTTGACCACTGCCAAAACAGCTACCTTGCCAGCTTTTATAGAGCCTGAGGGCAAGCTCACCCAACCCAGCCCCGCCCAGTCACACTCCCCCACCCACCTCTGCTGTGGCACAGAATAGGGACTCACCTGAAGTTTCAGGGCCCCACCCACCACCTGGGGCATTTGAGTGCTTCTCCTGAGACACTAGAGCCAGTCACAGGACCCCAAAACAATATTGCAGCTTATTCCTTCCAGCAAGCACCGCCTACTGACAGGGAGGTCAATTCGAATGCCCTTTACAGAATTTACTGACTTAATTTTACAGGGTGTGAGGGGGTCCATGGAATGGCCATTTGGGGGGAGTGCCTACCCCTATCCACAGAAAAACTGCGCTACTGGATAAGGACAGAAAGATACCAGCCTGGGGCCTTAGCATATAGGCATTTAGGGGCCTCCCCTGTGAACAGCCCTCCTGGTTTGGAGAGCTTGTTCTCACCCTCCAACCAGCAGCTCACCATAGTGGCTGGAAAAACAAATTTCAGCCTTTCAAACTCCTACAATTTAGCCACGATTTTTCTCGCTCCTCCCCCCACCTCAGGGGGAGTAGAGATCAAGAAAAACCCCTGGGATCTACAGGGTCCCTCCTAAAGCTTGGTGCATTCGTATTCCCCACCTAGGGGACCAGAGCTTACCACGGGCACAAAAGACCATCTCAGCAGCTGGCTCTTCCATGCAAACATCAATTAACGACAGAGGAAAACCCCATGGCTAAGCATAGCGCCTCCCAACTCAAGCAAACAAGGACTGGTTGATTCTTACCCACAAGTACTACCCGCCATCACTTAATAAGTTTGGGGACCTAACTCACTACATGCTGTTGGGAAGAAGTGAAGACAGCAGGTCAGAGGTAACATGAGAGGTACACCAAGCCTGCTAGAACACCCCATAAGCAACCAGGATCAGCACCCCTTTCCCTGGCATGCTCAGGGATCAGGATCAATCCTTGGGGTCCCAGAGACAGGCCCATGAGCCAGGCCAGCACCCCCGGGTCTAGACCAAGAGGCCAGATGAGAAGGAATCAGTGACAAAACTCCAGAAACATGAAAAATCAGAGTGAAAGGACACCCACAAAAGAAAACAACTCCTTACCAATGGATACCAACCAAAACGAAAAGATTGAAATGACAGATGAAGAATTTCAAATATGGATTGTATGGAAGCTCAATAAAATACAAGAAAAAATAGAAAACCAACACAAAGAAACCACAAAAACAATGCAGGAAATGAATGAAAAATTTACTAAGGAAATCAAATTATTAAAAAAAAATCAAACAGAGTTTCTGGAAATGAAAAATCCATTAAAAGAAATACAAAACACAGTGGAAAGCCTTAAGAATAGGCTAGATCAGGCAGAAGAATGAATCACAGAGCTTGAAGACAACACCTATAAGTTACATAAGTCAGTCAAAGAAAAAGAACTGAGAAATAAGAACAGATTTCCAAGGAGCATTGTTAGAAAAAGAATAAAGGAGGTTATAGAACAATATATATAGCATGATCCCATTTATGTTTTAAAAATATTACAGAATAATAAGTACTATTATCATTAAGCACCTCTGGATAGGGGAATGGGTTGGTACAGGGTGAGGGTGAAGAATAAAGGACTTTTTCATTTTCTGCTGTTGTATCATTTAATTTTTCTTTTTCACAATAAGTGTATAATTGTGTGCTACTTATGTAACTAATTTTTTTTAAAGTAAAATGCTCCTGCAATAATCTCCAAAACATTAGTTTCAAAAGTCATATACTCAGGAAAAAGAAATGTGACGCATTCGATATTTAGTTCTCATTAGGCATGTTAAACTATTATCAAGGGATACTACCTATCATTTCTCTTAGGTCTTAGGCCAGTGAGTTATCTATTATTTCTTTGAGTACTGTGGTATGTAGACCCTAGGATGGTCCCCATGTTTATGCCATTATACAATTTCCTCTCTCTGAGTGTGAGTGCAACCTGTGACTTGATTCTAACCAATAGAATATGGCGAAGGTGATAGGATATCACTTTGTCCCATAACTATATTACCACATATACATATAAGACTCATTTTATTAGTGTGTAGTAAAATAAATCTCTCTCTCTCCCCTTTCCCTCCCTCCCTCTCTCTGATGCTGGCTTAGAAGAAGCTGCCATGCTGTGAATACACCTATGGAGGGGGCCATGTGGCAAAGGCTAGGGAGCAGCCTCTAGTAGCTCAGAGTGACCCCTTGCTGACAGCCAGAAAGAAAATGGGACCTTCCATCCTACAGTCAAAGGAATCAAATTCTGCCAACAAAAAAGGATCATCAGATGATATCTCAGTCCGAGCTGGCATCATGATTTCAGCCTGGTGAGACCCTGACCAGAGAATCCAGTTGGGTGTGTCCAGATTTGTGGCACATAGCCACTGTGAGATAATAAATGTTTTTTGTTTTAAGTCCTTAAGTTTGTTATAATTTGTTACACATCAATAAAATACTAATACAGTTACCTTATTTTAATAATCTATCTAATGTCATACTAACCATTATCTCTTGTGGAAGACGAGAAAGCACTCAATCAGCTATTTTGTTTACTGACTCCCTCATGCAAAACCATTATGAAATGCAGAAAATTGAACTTTATAAATCACTTTCTGTATGTAAGGCACTATCCTATGCCTTTACATCCCTTATTTCACACAATGCTCTCACTACTCTTGTGACGTGGCCATAGATGAAGGATGTTGTGGCTTGAAGAGGTGATGAAATTTGCCCGAGGTGGCAAAGCTAGTAGATAGCCAGGTCAGGATTCATACCCAAAGCCTGTGTTTAACAGGATATAAAAAATGAAAAATAAACAAATAACCCAATATTTAAAATCCTACTTCCCTTTCAGAAAATACTTTAAAAAGGGAGTAGATCTAATTCCACCTCTGTTACCCCAAATCTATTACATTTTCCAGCACTCATTTTCAGTGATTTAAAATAAAGACTTAGTTAAGAGTTATTATCCTCAAGCCTGGCTACAATGTGGCTCATTATCACACAGCTTTATATTAATATATTCTGCCATTCACATAATTTCCTCTTTGAGTTATACCCAAATACAGTAGTGGCTGATAACCCATGTCAGAGGCAGGTCTGTTCCTTAGTATCAGGAGATCAGTGACTTTTTAAGTTCAAATGGGCTTTTTTTTTAAAGGAAGTAAACTCTACAAATCTAAAAAGCCAGAAGCACAGAGCTGCATACTAGAATACAACACAATCAATGTAATCATCAATAGGCAAGTTGAGATAAACATCATACTGACAGGATATGGAGCTGAAGAAAGCCAGAGGAAGAATGACTCAATTTTATTTTTCCCATGGGCAAAGGCAAAAACAGTGTCATCATGAACAAATTAAACTCCCACCACAATGCATTTGTACAATGTGCCATGCCAGAAAACAAAGGGCAAACCACTAATCTCACAGATAATAATTAGAAAAAACAGTACAGAAAAAAAGCAAGAACACTAGGATGAAAGGATGTTAGGAAATATTACTATCAATTCCAACGACTTTTCCAGAATGTGCATTTTGACTGATTTTATAGGTTATGATTTTTCTTACCACAGGCATTTAGAATTGGCATTCAAACACTAGGAGAGCCAAGTTTAATTAACTTAAACTTCTGCATAAAGAGACAGTCATAGAGCAAGAAGGACTTCCAATGCCATAGCTACGATTTGCTAATTCAAACTGGAGAACTATATGTACTGCTGGTTTTTTTTTTTTTTTTGCCCCTTCACTTTATCAATGGAAAACTGTGGCCACGTCAACAAAATGATCTCTGTGATCCAAATTTTATCCCATTTATGACCTCCTCTCTTCTTTCTGATTTCCCATCTGAATCAGTAAAATGTCTAAGTTGGCCCCTGAGATCAGACACTGAGGTCAAAAGGAGAATCTTGAACATTATAAATCATTTTCTGTATGTTAGGCATAATCCTATGCATGTACATCCCTTATCTAGCCTTTATTCAAAGGACTCCAGGAGCACTCCTTTCAACAATATAGGATAATACAAGAGGATTAATCTGGTAAATTCCCTGGGGACTTCAGAAAACTTTCAGTTTAGACACGGTTACTTTAGGATAAGAATGGGCAGAAAAGGACAGTATCTAAGGGGCATGCATATGTAGATGCACATAAATACACAACACAATAAATAGTAAATTCATGACATTCCAGCAACCCAAAATCAAGTTCAAATCTCCCCGTCCCAATATACATCTCACTTTTTCTCTGCTTGAGCTTTATGTTTTAGTGCTATCTTCTCATATTGGCTCAGAGAATAATCCTCAATTAAAACACTGGGTCCTTGCCTCTTGATTTATCCAAAACTCATTCAACCTTGAAAAGCTACTTCCTCTGTGCAGCTTTTCCGGATGATCCAACACTATGAAGCAATACTTATTGCTTCCATTTCTCTATTCTTAGTCCATTTCCATCATATGATGATCATCATGTCATATCTCCCACTATCTACTCTTTTAAGTATGTGTTCTATCTCCTTACCTACACTATCTTAATCACTTGGGGGCTGGGAGCTCACAGTCCAGTGACAAAGACAAACAACAAATTTTTAAAACACAATGCAAATATGTTTTTAAATAGAGCTGTATAATACGAAATGCTCTAAGATCTAAGAGCAAGGTGACTTACTTTGTTAGACTTGGAGAAGGTCTAGAGAGAAGCTGGTATCTGAAATGGCTACTGAATAGTGCTTAGAAGTTTGCCAGATGGAGAGGAAAGAAGTTGACATTCTACCTAAAAGGAACTGTATGTTTAGAGTTGAGAAAATGCACGATGTACTTGGAGAAAAAGTGAATAAATGAATATGCCTATAGAGTTTAAGAAGTTAGAAAGGCAGGTTGAGGGTAGACTTTATGGAGTATAAGAGTTTATCCCATGATATTCATTGAAAGTTTCAAAAGGGGACTAGTATGGAAAGATTTACATTGATGAAGGTGTTTTTGGTGACAGTGTAAAAGCTTGACTGGATTTGGGTGGGCCCGAAGGTAAAAAAATCAGGTAGCTGACTTCTGCTACATGACATGTCACAAATTATGAGGACTAGAGGTAAGGCAGAGGTGGTGGAGATGGAGAAAAAGATATGTTTGAAATGTATTTAGGAAGTAGAGTTATTAGAACTTGCAGAGCAGAATTGGATGTGGGGGAGAAAAAGGAGCCTAGCATAAATTCAAAATGTATATATCTTGGGAGGCTGAATAGATGTTGATGCCATTAATTAAAAGAAGACATTTGATAAGAAGGGAAGATAATAAATTGGTGCTGATTGTGTTGAGTTTGAAGGACATGTGGATCATCCAGTAGATGCCCAACAGATAGTTAGAAATAGTTCTTGAGGAAAGTGGGAACTGGAGATCTAGACTGGGAAGCCACTGGCAGTGTTTAACAGACATGGATGAGTTTTTGTAAAGACAGAGTCTCACTATGTTACCCAGGCTGGTCTTGAACTCTTGGGCTCAAGTGATCCTCCCACACTGGCCTCCCAAAATGCTGGAATTACAGGTGTGAGCCAACTGCAACTGGCCTCATTTTTCTTAAGGGAACAATTGGACAATAGCACTAACTTCCACTGAAAGTAGGATGAGAACTAAAATGAGGACTAGATTTAGCCACAATGTCAATGATGATCTTTAGGACTGAAATAAAGTAATAGAAATAGAAGTCAAATTATAGTTAGTTTATTCATTTTATTCAATAAATACTTACTTTGCTCCTACTATGTGCCAAATCTTGTTTTGGTTGATAAAGATTCAGACCAAAATCCCTTCCCCATGGAGTTTATATTCTAGTAGGGAAGGCACATAATTAATAAGACACATAAGTCAAAACATGTTAATAGTTACAAGGGCTAAAGAGAAAATTAATAGCACTCAGTTTATTCCCTTCTCAAATCTTAGCTCCATGTTGTTCTTTGTTATTGTCAGAACCTGGTGAGTTGTTTTAAACAGAACTGTTTTTCCCCTTCCTGTAAGACGATGTTACTGTACAAGAGCACTGCAGTGTTTTTCATAATAAACTTGTGAACTAAGAACTGAAAAAAAAAGAGAAAATTAAAGCAAGAAAGGAGGACAGGGAGTAAGAGTGTGGATGGGGTATATCTGAGGTTGTGATTTTAGATTGTGTGGTCAGGGAAGGCCTCATAGAATAAGCCACATTTGTGTGAAGACCTGAAAAAATTAAGGAGCAACCCATGAAGACTGAGGACTGAATGGTAAAGGAGGAAATATTTACAAGGCAATAGAGAGATTAATAATGCAAGTGAAAGTGCACAAAAGGTGTAAGCTCTAGAGGAGGTGGGGAGGCTATTATATGAAAAACACAGAATGAGAATTGATGTTGAAAAGTGGGAAGGACACTTCTGACTGTGAAACCTGTGGTAAGACTAAGCATAAATACAGGTATGTTGAAGGTAAGGTGGCAGCGAGTTGAGAGAATTTCATGATTGATGGCCTCTATTTTCTCTATGAGGTAGGAAGCAACATTTCTGCTGTCTGTGAAGGTGTAGGTGGAATAAGTAGTTCAAAGGGAATGGTGTAAGAACAGTAAGAATGGGGAACTAGAAAGGAAGCTGACTGAAGGACAAAAATAGAAGGAAAGGTGGGCAGTCTTAAGGGCTCCGCTAAACCTGCATATTATGAATTGCAGTGGCGCTGATCAATCACGTGTGTGATTTTATTTGGCAGTGATTAGCACAATGGGAGAAAAAAGAAAGAAAACATCAAGTGAAACTGATCCACGGCTGAAGATTGGCAAGATGGTGCAACACATGGGTGTTAATGAGTTCATGGCTGAAATAATGTTAGTAAGAAAGAAAGTATGAAAAAAGGTCTGAAGGGTAGATAGGTAGCTAAGAAGGTGTGAGGGCTTTGATGAGGCCAGAGGTGATTTACTGACAGTAAAAAGGAGGGAGAGAAGTGGAAGTGAGTTGTGGAAGTGGAGTGAAGGCAATGATCATTGGCCTGAAAGAGGTCAAGGAACTATGAAGTAGGGGTTTCAGATGAGTTGGTTTCAGATGAGCTATCTGTCAGAAAATAGAGGCAGATTGTTTCAGATAGATGTTTTTCCTAACAGAAAAGTAGATTTATAAGTCCAAACCAAAAATAAGAATGAGTATAAAAGTCTAGCACATGTAGTATCGTTCTCATGGTCCAAGAAACATTAAAATGCCAATTATAAAAAGCCTACTGCAACAGAACAACAGAAAATATGTTTCATAAATACTATTTGGGGAAGGAATCTCAAAATCTAAAGACGTACTTCAACTAAATAGATACACTAAACTGTTGTTAGGCAAAATAGTGGCAAACATTTAAGTTTAAATAAGAATTTCCAAAATAGTAAAATGCATTAACTCTGGGCAAGTAGAATAAACTTATTCAATAAAAGATAACACGAGTCCAGCTATAATGCATTAAACTCTGCCTGGTAGGATAATAGAAAAATGTAAAATTGAATTGGATTAAAAATAGTCTTTTTTGCAAATGGACATGTAAAGAATATTTTTTACTTGAAGACTGAATATTAGCCAATATCTCTGCAGAAAACAAAATCATTAATTCAAGTCCAGTTTATAGTCTTAATACCTATGTAATTTTCATTATTGTTATTTTGAGATGTTCTGGCTTAATTAAAGTTATTAGTGCCCATGAATAAGTGAAAGTGTATTTGCTATTTCACAGTCCTGCAATATTTTAATATATTTTGCATTTGACAACTTGATCCAAACTTTTTTGTCTTTACCTTTATAAGTCATAATTATTCACTGAAATCAGGATAAGCCCTAACTATAGAAGCATATACTAAACTTTCATGTATGACTTTTCTGTCTTTTCTTGCCTGATTTGGGAATTACCTGCTTTTTACAAAGTATATATATGAAACCATCTTTCTGAGCCATTATTGGGCATGACTTAAATGCACTGCTTTGTGTGAAATTCTCCACCCACGGCAATAATAATTCCACACAAAAAGACTAAAATTGAATGCTTGATGGAGCTTTTATGATGAACCATGTTGGAAATATACACTTTCAAAAACATAGAGTTTGAATAAGTAAAATAAGGGACACTTAACAATGGAGGTTCTACTGTCTTTACTTTCTTAAGCCCTGCATTGTGTGAAGGGCTTTATTTTACAATCTTTATTTTACAATCTCAAATTAAGTTCTCTGAAAGCGGAGGGTGACAGGTGATGAGGAAAAAAGGGAAATTGAAGTTTCTACCCCTCCCTCTAATTCAGATTGTGTTTCTTGTTGATCGTAAATTTTGGATTCTTCTGGAAATGGCAGCCACAAGTACAAAAGGGAAAGGAAGACTGTGGGAGGAGGAAAATAATGACAAGGGAAAATGAAGATTTGTGTATAGGAGGTAGAGAGGTACTTTGGAGGAGTTTTTCCAGCTTGTGTGTTTGGGGAGAAGTGTGGGAAGGGAGAAAGGAGGAAAGTCAGCAATGAAGTCATCATAGGAAGAGAGTGAGAGTGTCCTTCTATTTAGGAACTGTGAAGGGGTGTTGTGTAAGGTGGTGGGAGTTTAAGGTTTTTTTTGTTTATTTAAATAGGTCATTATTATATATGATATTATCATATCGTGTGCTATAGACACATTTTATTCACTTTCATTTCAATTCTGACTGCCAATTATCCTTCCTTCTAGAACCTAAGCTGTTAAAGCCAAATTTAGTAAAGCAGATCATATGAGAAATGAGTCTGAACAGTCTTTTAGGTTATTCAACCACCTTTCATAGAGAACATTTTGTTTATGCTTTCTTTGGACTTGTCATTCCAGAGAAACTTTGTTACCTTAAGGCGTACTTTAAAATACAGAGGGAAAGACCCACAAAAGTTCCTTCTGTATTCTAATACCTTAAAATATTAGATTAAAATGCCTTAAATATCTTAACATGCCTTATATTTAAGTGGTAAATATTAGATTCCTGACACCAAAAAAATATTATGGGTCATAACTGGAAAGTTAATTCTCAAGAGAAGAGGATAATATACCAATTACAATTATTCTAGTTGTTTCCAAGGTGATGAACTGTACCAATAATAACTCTTTTGCTTCTAAAGGTCAGTAGGTTAAGAACAGAGGTGTCAATATAGAAGCTTTCTATTATCTATCAGAATTTTAATGGGTATCAGCCAATAAAAGATGATTCTTTAGCCATCACCTCAGAAAGATGAGGAAGGATATTTCTGGATGGTGTTTTTGAAACTTTAGGTAGTGATCCAGTCGTGGATTGTGAAATCAATGTATGGGGTCATGTATGGCATGCTTAAAACAATAAAATAGAATATGATAGGGTAGTATGGAGTAGGGTAAAATAGAATAGAACAGAACAGATTAGGGTAGACTAGCTTAAAATATAATAGGATAGGCTATTAAACAATTTTTAATACATGCAGAGCTGAGCCAAGAGACAAAGATAAATGAGATCTTAGTGACATAAATGGTGACATATAGCCTTGATCAAGCCATTCTTGAAGCCAAATATACACCTCAACTTTTCATATAAGTCAAACATTTATCTTTTCTTTAGGCCAAATTGAATTGGTTATCAGTCACTCACAAATGAAAGCATACTATCTGATATACATACCAGTGCGCATATATATACCCACTAATGCATATACACACATATACACAAGAAAATAAAAAAAAAAGACAGGATATATATTGCAGGGAGAATGAGCCTTGCTAAAAATCACAAGGAAAAGCATAATGTACTTGAAAAGTTATCCATCTTCCCAGAGTAGCCTTCGCTAACTTCCTATTACTTTATCAACTCAGTTCAAGTAAAAAACCATTACCGCCTAGTAATCCCAGCATACAGAAATGTTGCTGAAATGTATTCAAACTTAATTCAGCAAAAACAGAAGTGCAACTATCAGTTTCCAATTGGATTGATATGGAAACAAGAGGGGAATGGAGAGAAAAACCAAACAAAACAGGGGCCTGACAGTACAGCTCATATAATGCATTTAGTTTGGTAACGGTTCATTAAAGATATGTATTTACAGAATAGACAGATAAGGCAGTTATTATCTGATTTTAACAGGCATCAATAAGAATCCTTTTGACTAACAGATATGTTACCAACTACCCTCAGTGTCTGAAATCAATGTGTCTACAATAGACAATGCATCGTGCTAAGTGCCGTGGGACTGTCAAAAAAGTAGAAGGCATGCTTCTTGTTCTCAAGGAGCTTATAGACTAGTTGGGCATGTGCAGACACATGCATGTAAAAAGAACAATGAAAGTTAGTACAGATATCATAGTTTAGGAAACAATTAGAGATAGTACATAATAGGAGTACTACAAAAGGTAAAAATAGGAGGTATCTGTGAGCTGGAATAGACAGCAAGGAGACCCCTGATGATCTCATATCTGAGACATACTTTGAAGAAGGTATTGGATAAGCAAAGAAAAGATTCAGGCCCATCCTCAGTAGAACAACCCAAGTGAGCTCAAGAAGCGACAGAATTGACTATATTAGAAATTGTACATTGGGGAAATAAAGTTGGACAGATTATGAGTCGTCAGATTACAGATTATTTCAAATGCCAGGAAGGGACATTCAAACTCATTATATGGGAAATTAGAAAGTTAAAGAGGGTTTTCGAATAAAGAAATGATGTCATGGAAGTAGAATTAAACAATATAAGTTTGAATACAGAATAGGCCATGGAACAAAAGAGGGAGAGAGTGTGTGTTAGGGAAGTTCAGTATGACATTGTTAGAGTCATTCAGTCATGAGGTGATAGAGGCCTGGACTAGGTTTATGGTAGAGAGAAAAGTGGGAATGAGTACGACTGGAATTTCAAAAGTATAATGCATAAAACTTAGTAGATACAAGGGATGAATCTTTAGGGTTTAGAGCCTAAAAAAAGAGACAATAGTAAAAGATAAGATGGCTTTAGGGTTCAAGACCTGGAAAATAGGGACAATAATAAGAAATAGTTCAGGGCTGAAAGAAGGTGTAGGTTAGGCTGCACTCTCATCTGGAACTGAGGATCTTTGTCCAAGCTCATTTCTGTTCTTGGCAGAATTCAGTTCCTTGTGGTTGTGGGACTGAGGTCCCCATTTTATTGCTATCTCTTGGCCAGGTTCCACTCTCAGCTCCTAGAGACAACTCTCAGGTTTTTTCCCACGGCCTCCTCCATCTCAGCAACAGTGAATCGTTTTCACATTGAATATCTCCCACTCTCTAAATCTCTCTGAACATTCCTCTGCCACCAGCTCCTCTATGCCTTCTAAGGACACATGTCAGCTTAGGCCCACCTGGATAATCTCCTAATTTTAAAGTGAACTGATTAATAACCTTAATTACATCTGCAAAAGCTCATTTTCCATGTGACCTAACATAATCAGAGAAGAAACATGGGGTAGGAGGAAGGTGCAGGTCATATGGACCATCTTGGAATTCTAACATATATTTAGTATGTTTGTAATTCATTCTGAAAATTTCTTTCTTGTAGTAAATGAGTGTATTAATTAGGATTAGGTTCAATTCTAAGTGAAAGACACTTGCTTCTTAAACTACATAGAAGTTTATCTCTCTTTCATATAAACATGCGCCATGCAGGGGTGGGGAACCTATGGCCTTGGGGCACATGTGGCCTTTTGACTGAATCCAAATTTTACAGAACAAATCCTTTTAAAAAAGGGATTTGTTCTGTGAAGTTTGGATTCGGTTGAGGGGCCGCACTTGCTGCTTCACAATTAATAAATCACTAGTGGCCCAGATTCCTTCCATTTTATTGTTCTGCCATCCTCAACACATATTATAGCTTCCATATGTGGTCCAAAATGATTGGTATAGCACCAGT
>NW_012155507.1:4677873-4678489 GCF_000956105.1 Propithecus coquereli | reverse complement strand
CCATGATAAGGGAGCAGTGCTACGGCATCAAAGTTAGTATTTCCTTGTTCAGATGTGAACTCCCTGTGACCCATGGAAGCTTCTACCAACAGTCTATATACCCTATTCCCAGTTTTCTAAATAAAGGATGGTTTGTTTCATGCCACAGTATGAGCCCACTACTTTGGAGAAGTATGTTCTGCTTTGTCTGAAAACTAGTCATCTCTAGGCATCTTCCTACATTCCTTGATCATTACTACACTTGGCAGCCTTTATCCATCTATTGTGGTTCAGACTTAGTTATTCTGTTTTTCATTCTCCTTATTGTATTTGAGTAATTTCAGAGAAAAGAAAGCACAGGGCCAACTTTATTTCCACCATCCTAAAACTGGAAGCCACCTCAAGATTTTCCTTATGCCATTAATGTCTTTCTTCTCTGACCCTGTGACAAATTTCTACTTATCCTTTAAACCTTAGTTCAATTGGCACATACTCTGTGAAGATTTATCTGACTTCCTCAAGATAATTTAGGTACTCCTTCCTCTGTGTTTTCACTGTATTTTGGACATAGTCATAGTATAGGACATATTACATTGAACTGTAATAGTTTACATATTTGTCTTCCTACCAGTCTGAG
>NW_012155507.1:4676835-4677823 GCF_000956105.1 Propithecus coquereli | reverse complement strand
TGTCTTTAAAAATATTTCCTGGAAGTTGTACATACCTTTTCTTCTTATATCTCATTGGCCCGAACTTAGTTACATGACCAAAACTAGATGTTAGAGAGCCTGGAAAATTAAAGTTTGTCTATTTTGGTGGCTAGGAGTTCAGCTGACACCTGTGGATTCATTAAATAAGGAAGGTATAATGGATAGTGAGGAAAACTTATCTGTCTCTGCCATAGTGTCTTTAGCTCATTAACTTTTATTGATACAGTTGCTTTTTATGCTTCATTGTGTCATATTTTATGTTTTCTATATATTTTATTGCATGTGTTTTCATAGTAGATACCCTGTTTGTTGTGTATATTATGTGTGCATGTTTCTTCAGAGAATGTGGAAATTTTATACTCCATTTTTAGTTCTACTAGCACTTATTAATGGTTATCTTTGCAGTTATGAATTCATCATATATTTATTTATATCTATATTTATAAAATATTTTATATTTTTAAAGCCAGTATCTGGGGCTGCTACCAGGAAAGGCAAGTAAGGCTCCCAGGGCTCAAAATTTAGTAAGTCATTCACTCTTAGGTTTGCGTAAGTATAGGGTTGGCACCTGAGAGTGAGTGCTACCTTAAATTTTATGCCCTCGGCACCCTGCTTACCTAAACATTTCATGGGGTCTTTTGTCCTTCTGAGGACTTTGTAGGCACTGATTCATTGTCTTCTGGTGTTGAAGGTTACTATGGAGTAATCTCAGGGCACCCTTATACTTAATTGTTTTGCCTAGATGTGCTAAAGATTGTTGAAGCCCAGTGACTTTACTAGGATGTGTCTCAGTGTTGATCATCCTTTTAGCGATTTTCCTGGGAGATGTGCTTTTTCAACCTGTAAATTCAAGTTTTATTTAATCTCTAGAATGTTTTCTTGAATGATATATTTGCATTTTTTGTTCCACTTGTTTGGTTCTCTTCTCTGGGAATAACATTTGCGTTTATGTTGGATCTCCTTTGTC
>NW_012155507.1:4668546-4675500 GCF_000956105.1 Propithecus coquereli | reverse complement strand
TTTTGAGGGCAAGGACTGTGACTTATTGGTCTTTTTTTTAATCTCCAACACTTGCTTGACAGACAGTAGGTGTGCAATAAATATTTGTTGAATTAGTGAATGAATTCCAATCCATACTCTGCAATGCCATAATAGTTGTCTTTCTAAAGTATAAATCTTATCATCTTGACAAATTGGTGGCTCCACTTTTATGGGAGAAAAATATCCAACTCTTTAGTGTGGCATGTGAGGCTCTTACAAACTGGCCCCAAATTCTCTTGAGGTGTTCTCTTACCTGTCTGTTATTATGCTAGCACTTAGCCACAGTCAATTTCTTGCAATTTCTAGAATATGCCATGCCCTTTATTGTCTGTGTTCATGTGCATTCTGTTCACTCTGACTGAAATGTCCTTCATTTTCTTTTCTGCTTGGTGAATTCATATTCATACTTCAAGATAGAGTTCAAATATCACCTTATATGTGAAGTTCCCTCAGCTTATTTCCTTCTTCGTGCTTCCATTGCATACATTTTGCATACATCTCTATTATAAGACTTACTGTATCACACTATAACTATATATTTATATGTCTACTCCCCCACTCTGAGCACTGATTATGAACTTCTCAAGGTCAGGGAAAATGTCTAATTATTCATTTTGGGGTCTGCAGTCCTTTGTACATGGTCAGTGCTTGACAAATGTTTGGAAAATAACTTCTAGTGTTGAAATAAATTCTAATACATGTTAACAAATGTTTTCACTTTAAAGTTTAAAAAGCAATTTTTTCTACTTCATATCATCCAAACCCTTTGGACGACTTTACTCAGATTTGTCCAGAATCAGTTCTGAACATAAATAATGACTTGCAGAAATCATTTGATGAGCTTGCTCTTATAGAACTCTTCCATTACTTGGCACTTGCCCACCAACTTGCATTTGAGTCTCTCCAAGTGTGGTTTATTTCAGTAATTTTAACTAATGAATTGGATCGACCACATAGTGATCCAATCAAACCCGTGGTGATTGGCTGTCTTGACAACTGGGAAAAAATATCGATCTTATTCTAGTCAATTGGCTGAGTTGTATAGAGATAGGCTAATAATGTCATCAGAATTACTTTTATCAGCATCATTAAGTCTAAGTAAGCAAGTTGCTAAGTAGAAAAGGCTTGTGACCACATCTCTTTGTAATCCTATCTCTCCCCCACATCTCCCCATAGTGTCTCTCTCCTATAACAGTGCCTTGTTCCCAGAAGGAATTTTAAAATGTTTACCTAAAAGGTAAACATTTATGAAACCCAAAAGGTCTCATAAAATGGTAGTGACGTTTTATACAATATCCGAAGTATAGTAAATTCAAATATTTCAGTTAATTATTTTTAAGGCATCAAATGATTCCTTTCTCTTTTTAACTCACTGGCATATGCAACATACTGCTAATTTATTTATACAAAGAAATCTTGTCACAATGCCTTGGTCTATAGAGAATTAAGATTGCAATATGTATATTTAATAGTCCCAATCATATAGCTATAATAAATTTTGCTCTTTTAGAAATTTTTTTCCAGAAGAAATCCATTCCCCTTCTAAGTCAGCAGAACTAAGTTTAATTGAATTTCTTACTAAAATTCCTCCTTTTGTAAGTAGGTTCACCATTTCTAACTTAATTTTCTCATCTTTCAGCCAAAGGTACCTGGGAATTTAAATATTTATGGAGTCTAGATGAGCAATTAAACATATTAGTCTTCAATTTGGTATGGGGTACAATATGTAGGAAAACATTAATTACTATTTAATATGTATACTATTCTCGAAAAGTGTAAAAAAACATTGAGTTTCATTCTTCATTACCCTGATGATAACTGTTGAAGTATAATGGTAATATAATAAGACTATAGGTTTTGCAAAATATGTGGGATAAATATAACCAGTAATTTAAATATTGTTCATAACCTGGTGCCTTGAGAAATGATCCTGCCTGGGGCAAGTATTTGGTTTTCTTATGACCATATCCCTCTTGGGTTAATTAAAAATGCTATTTTATCATATCCATGTTGAAAAATGTGACATGAGTAACTTATTCAACAGAGAAAGATGAACAAATTGCTGACTTAATAGTTCTGCCACATATTTCACATATTTACACTACACCCTATCACACAGAATAAGAGTTATTTGATGAAACAATTAAAACCATAATAAATTAGGGAAGAAACAATGCTAAATATTTTTCCTTCGAAAAACACAAATTCCCCGTTTCCTGTAAATGGGTAGTAAGTTTTAATTGCACCAGAGAGAGGACCCACGTCAAGTAAATCCAACAAGCAAAAATCTCAAATAATGAAAAGTCATAAATTTGGGAGCAGGGTAACTATTCACATCATAATGTAGCCAGATTTTCTAAAAGAGTCCTTTATACAGTGATCTCACACAGCAGGCAAAACTATGAAATGATTTGCGTACAATGCCTTAGGAACATGCCCCATGCATATAATGAAAGACACCTGAATCTCAACAGAGCACTTAACAACACATATTCTTCTTAAACCAGCTGGCAAGTACTCAAATGTACCATGATAAGGGAGCAGTGCTACGGCATCAAAGTTACAAGACCTATAAACATATTACTGGAGAATGATTTTCTGGAGCAAAACAAAAATTAAACTGGCATAGAAAGGGAAAGAGCCAGAACAGTGAAGAACAAGCAGCAGTCTTTTCTCATCCATGTCAAGACTGTGTAATAAATTACTCTCTTCTCTCTCATACTGTCAGGAGAAAACGATGTTTAGATTAAACCTCGCTAAGGCCTAAAAGGATAATTTGTCAGTATTTTCCAGTTTACTACCAATGCAGTATTGATTTGCTAGGGCCCTTTTTTCTATTTTATTTACACTAATTCAATCTGGAACAACTGAAACTCAACTTGTTGGAAAGCAAGATATTTCTTTATTTTAAGTCTCACAGGCCCAAGGTATAAGGTGCAAGAAAATATGTCCAAATTATTCTTTCTAGTACTTGTGGGTAAAGACCAACCCCTTCATTGGAGGCAAATTATTAGAGAAAACCACTTTTCTGCTGAGATTTACCTTGGGCTAATTTCTTTTTATAAAATTGTTGTTCTTAGGAGAATGTGATAAAAAAAAAAAGTTCCAAATGCCTGCCCAATTTAGCAGACTCGTGACTCTAGTTCTAGGCAGCTGCTTAGAAACGGGAAGTAAAACAGAAACATCTTGATAAACCTTCTTGTGGCTGAAGCTGATAAAAATGACAGTATTATGTTGATATACAAATGACAGAGCTTAGGGACAAAACTATATTTGAGGCAAAAGATAAAATTATTCCCAAATCCTTACTGCTCCCTATGCAAGTTATACAAATTAACTAATATTATCCTGTAAGATCCAAAAATAAAACAAAAGCAGCCAAAGGTTAAAATAATATATGCACATATGTTGAGGGCAAGTAAAAATATATATCAAGTATGGAGCTAGTATTATCTATTTCCTTTCTTTTCCTTTCCTTTCTTTTTTGTGGTTGTTTTTGTTTTGTTGTGTTTTGTCTTGTTTTTGCTTCCTGATGTGCCTCAGTGTCAGTTGTGGCTTTGTTTTGGCTCCAAATAAGTATGAGAGGACTGGTAAAAATGTCATGAGTTGATGGGTTTATGAATCCTTCAAGGCTGAAATGCTGAACTTCCGTTTGCCACTCGTTTTCAACTTTTTTATAGATATGTTCTCAAACTCTGGCATGACTCAGAATTAGTAAAATCTCACTTTAACATCTTATACTTTCTTATGCTAGTCTTATTTTAGAGGTGACTGTCCTACAGATTCAAATTTCTTGACAGTTTTGAATGGATGATTGATCAATTCTAATTGAAATGCGTTTTTGAAAAATCAATTGATGTGTTATTTGATAAAATATAGTTGTGTATTCATAAACAAAAGTTTCAATAGTTTCCACTGGTATGACCAGGCAATTCAGTCAGACAACATATCAATTTAGGCAATGTCTTAAATAAATCAACCTATTTGACAATTTTGATTGACTTGCTTATTTTCATAAATCTCTCAAAAAGATACATGCATGTCCTTATTTATTTATGTATGTATGGGCACTCAATCAATTGGTATTTGCTATTTCTTAGTATTAAAATGAACTACGTGGACTATAAAGTTCTCCTACAATACTCATTTGACTTGTGATTTAATTGTGATTGAATATGGTTATGTCTATATGCATTGATTTGGCAAATCAATCACAACTGTTTCTCCATGCACAAAATACCTTGAATATTTTACCTATAAAGGCCAGTACAGTAATCACAAACTGAAACTAAACAAATCCAGGAAACCAGAAAATAGTTCTGACTGATTCAACTATTAACTTAAGAGTTTAAAAACTACCAATTTTATTGAGCTGATAGACCAATTCTTTCAGAAACCAAACTGGTTTACACACATAGACAAAGCCTTTAAAAAATCAATTGTGCAAGAATTAATAGTTCATTGCTATCAATCAAAAACAGTTATTCACTTCTGTGTAAAGACACGGCCAAAAATTATATATCAAAAATTACATTTCTATATTTATCCATTCAAAAGTATTTGTGGAGCATCTGCTAAGTGCTAGAAACTATTATAGGATTGCAGTCCCCAACCCCTGTTAGGAACTGGGCCACACAGCAGGAGGTGAGCAGCAGGCAAGCAAGTGAATCTTCATCTGTATTTACAGGTCCTCCCCATTGCTTGCATCAATGCATAAGGTCCACCTCCTGTCACATCAGCAGTGGCATTAGATTGGCATAGGAGCGTGAACTGTTCTGTGAACTGTGCATGTGAGGGATCTAGGCTGCATGCTCCTTATGAGAATCCAATGATCTGAGGTGGAGGTGAGGTGGTGATGCTAGTGCTGGGAAGTGGCTGCAAATACAGATTATCATTAGCAGAGAGGCTTGACTGCACAATAAATGTAATATGCTTGAATCATCCTGAAACCACACCCCCCACCTGGTCTATGGAAAAACTGTCTTCTATGAAACCAGTCCCTGGTGCCGAAAATGTTGGGGACTACTATTCTAGGAGCATCAAAGACTTCAATGAACGAAACACATAAGAATCCCAGTTGTGAGTGTAGAATTTACAATTCTGGTAGGGAGAAACAGATGATAAACAATGAGCACAGTATATAAGTAAATTACATAGAAGTTGATACATGCTATGGGAAAAAAGAAAAGGTAGAGTAGGGAAAAGGTACTGGGACTTCAGGGATGAGGGTGCAAATTGCAGTATTATAAAATATAGTATGGTCAGAGTGGCCTCTTTGAGAAGGAGACATTTGAGCAAAGGCTTGAAGGAAGTGTGAGAGTTAAAATATGCCATATGTGGAGGAAGAAAGTTCCAAGCAGAGGAGTCAGCTAGAGTGAAGTACCTAAGGCAGAAGTGTGCCTGAAGGTTTTTTAGAGATTGACAAAGATGTCAGTGTCAATGGAAGCAGAGTTAACAAGGTAAAATGTAGAAGGAGGTGAGGTAACAGGGAGCTACATCAGGTAGGCCATTTTAGACCACTGTAAATATCCTACTCTGAGTCAAATGAGAAGCCAATTGCAATATTTTTAGCAAGGTGGACTTACATTTTTCTGTTTACTGGTTTTTTGTTTATAATTGACACATTATAATTGTACGTGTTTGTGGGGTATAGTGTGATGTTTCAATACATGCATGTACTGTATAATGATCAAATCAGGTTAGTTAGCATGTCCATCACCTCAAATCTTTATCATTTCTTTTAGTGATAACTTTCAAGATCCTCTTTTCTAGCTATCTTGAAATATATAATACATTGTTAGTAGCTATAGTCACCCTACTATGTAATAGAACACCAGAACTTATTCTTCCTAATTATAACTTTGTACCCATTCATCAACCTCTCTCCCTCCCCCCTGCCCCACTCCCCAGCCTCTGGTAACCACGATTCTACTCACTACTTCCATGAGATCAATCTGAAAGAAAAGGATGCTAACATGTAACAAGAAAACATTTTAAAAAGATCACTCTGGGAAGCACGGTGACCCATTAGGAGCCTGTTTGATTAATCCAGATGAGACATGAAGGTGGCCTCGACAAGGGTAGTAACAATGGAGTTGGTGAAAGAGTGAACAGAGTTTGCTGATAGAGTGGATATAAGGTATGGGAGGGAGAGAACAACTTTCAGGATGACTCCAAGGTTTTTGACTTGAACAAGTGGTAGGATGGGGTTTCCATCAATTGAAATGGGGAAGCCTGCAATTAGAGCAAGTTTCGGGTAGGAGAGGAAGACTAGGAGTTTAGTTTTGGACAAGTTGAGTTTAAGATACCTATTATACATCCAAATGAAATTATCGAGTAAGTAGTTGAAAAGGGATGTTAGAAGAGAGGCTGAGAAATTTGGGAGTCATTAATATATTAGATGGTGTGTTATGCCTCAAGACCATATGAGATCACTAAGTGAGTGATTACATTAATAAATGGTGAAGATTGGAGGACAAAGACTGAGCACTAGGATATGCTAACATTAAAAGATCAGAGAGAAGAGAAAGAATGAACAAATAAGAGAAGTGACTACTAAGGTAAGAGGAAAACTAAGAGAACATGATATCCTCCTGTAAGTCACGTGAAGAAGGCGTAGAGAACTCACAAGTTCGTCAGAGAATGGGACATTGCCTTAGTTTTCTACTTCTTTTGTTTTGGTCCTTGTTTAGCAGTGGTAAAGTAGGTTTATAAAATGTGGTAGAGGGAAATTTTTGGATTATGTCACAAGGATGCAGATTTTCTCATGGTAAAAGGGATTAGAACTCAGGAAAATCAGCAAGAAAAAATCAAACGACCCTATCAAAAAGTGGACAAAAGACATGAACAGAAACTTTTCAAAAGAAGACAGAATAATGGCCAAAAAACATATGAAAAAATGCTCAACATCTCTAATCATCAGGGAAATGCAAA
>NW_012155507.1:4664424-4667561 GCF_000956105.1 Propithecus coquereli | reverse complement strand
GAATTCTTGTGTAGGACACACAATCTCACCAGCTTCCGAAGAATCATTTCAGCAAATACAAACTTTCCAAGGAACAATGAAAATAAAAAATAATTTAACTCAGAAATACTAGTTTTGTACTTACAAACATGAAAATAAATTAAAAGTATTTAAGCACAAATTTCCAGATGATAGTAGCCATAAAATTGAGAAAAAAGGTAAAAGTTACGACTTTGGTGAATAAGAAAATTCTATTTAAAATTTAGCATCATAGTCATTTGTTCATGGAAACACAATTATATATACACTGCTGAAATTGTTAAATGACAAATATATATTTTTAGTTTCAAAGGAAAATAGCATGTTACATATTAATGTGAAAGGTTTGAAATTTGTAGTGGTCTTTTTGTTTTACAACTGCTAATTTTGGCAGACAATTTAGAAACATAAAACTGCTTGTCCACTGGATAACAATACTTCCATACTTTGCTTCCTCTGTAAGACAGACACTTGATCTCTAAACGTATTTTTTTCAAGTAAACAAAAGAGTATATCCCCTCTATATATGAGGTTCTGATTTCATGAGGACAATCAATACGAGCAGGTGACACAATATTGTAAAGTGCAAAATATTATTCTTAGTCTAATAAATTTCTTTCCCACCTTATTTTGAGAAGGAACACCTGCACAAAACTATGTTAAAAAAATAAATCAAGAGCTAAAACTGGGGATTTCCATAAAGGGAGTATTTTATAATCCTATGCTGTTCTTATTTTTTTCAGGGAAGATTTTTATTTAAATTTATTTTATAATATCAGCAAGAGCCCTGTAAGCAGTGAGTATTGGCTATTTTAAAAAGTGGTCCAGAAAGCGAGTGAGTTGGATTCATTTTTCCGTGACATCATTTTCATTTTATTTATTTTAAAATTTATGTTAAATTGAAAAATTTAATAGCACATGATACAAAGTTCAAAAGAGAGAAAAGAGCACACAGGAAAAAATCTTCCTCAAACCCCTGTCCCACAGCCACCTAGTTCCTCTCCACAAATGCAATAAAAAATTATTCATTTATTGTGAATACTTTCAAAGAATTTCTATGCATATACAAGCATGCATATACCTAGCCCCACTAAAAGTCACACATAAAGTGTAGTACACTGGGCATCAGTGTTTTCAAAGTGCAGGTTGTGACCTATTGGAGGGTTACGAAATGAATTCATTGCAAAGACATGAAATGGAATGGAATAGACGAGAAAATGTCAGAGTGTGTTGTTTTTTAGTAAGGGTAGGTATTGCCCTACGAAATTTTTGTTTCTAGCTTTTATTTATAGATTTATTGGTGAATTGAGTTACAATGTAAAATGTATTTTTACACTGGGTCACAGACAAAAAAAATCCACTACTACATATAATGATTCAAACCCTGTGGCTTTTGTTTAATAATGATTGTTTCACTTCAATACACACAGAGTTCCTCATTTTTTTTGTATTAAATTTATTAAAAACTATTTCAGACAACCATAAAAGGGTATAAAAGCAATATTATAATGACCCATGTACCCTACTACCTAGCTTAATTAAATATTATAAATAAATATATGCACAAATAGAGTGTCAATGGAGTTGAAACTCCTGTGCAGTTCTCCCTGAGTCATCCTACTTCTTCACCTAACATGTATGCTTCACTCTTTTTAAGGCTATAGAGTATTCCACTGTATGACCATACCATAAATTATTCAAGTGGCTTCCTATTGATAAATGTTTTGACTGATATCCCCAATTTTTTGATATATTAAACAATGCTACAGTGAACACCCCAATACATATCACTGCATGCTTATTCAATACGTGTAGGTTACATTTCAGGAAGTAAAATTTCTGGGTCAAAGGAGATATATCTTTTGCTACATATTGTCAAACTTCCTTTCATAGAGACTCAATCTATTTATACTCCTATAACCAATGTTTCATACACATTTGCCAAAAGAATAGATCAAATTTTTACTATTGCCAATATTATAGGTCATAAATGATGACTTATACATTTAATATGCATTTTTCTTAGGAGTGAAGTTAAACTTTTTTCCCATATATTAAAGAACCATGCTTATTTTCTTTTCAATGGTATATATATATTTTTCTCCATTTTGTTATTGGGATTTTTTCTTATTGATTATAAGTACTCTTTGTCTCTGTATGCTACACACATTTTTATATAAATACATATATGTGTATATACATATACATAATTTCATGTATTCAAATTTGATAACATTTTTGTTTATGACTTTTAGTTTTTTGCATTATATCTAGAAAAGCTTTTCCTACTCTACGGTTGGGAAAAATTCTTTCATATTGCCTGCTAGTACTTATTTTCACATTTAAATTTTGAGTCATCTAAAATTTATTCTGGTGTAGGGAGTGTAGTAGGAAGGGAACCAACTTTATTGCATTCTAGATGGCTACCCAATTATCTCAATACCTTTGTAAACACTTCATGTTTTCCATGTTAATCTCAAATGCCATCTTTATCATATAGTGTACTCCTATTTGTATTTCGATCCATTTTTACTCTTCCTCTTCCATGCTAATCCTTTGTTTACTTATATACTAGTACCACAGTAGTTTATTTACAATTAACTTAAATATATCTTAATATCTGGCAAACTTACCATTACTACATTACATTTTTTCCATATATTTTCAAAGTATTCTTACATGTTTTTTTTCCCCCCAGTTGAGTATTAGAGCCAGTATGTCATGGTTTTTACAAGGCCAATTGATATTATTTTTTATTGAAATCATGTTTAAGTTACAGATTAATTTAGGGAAAGCTTTTATGATTTTTGAGACTTATCCAAGAACAAGGTATAGCTTTCTATTTATTTATGTTCTTTCATATGTTCCTCAATAGCAATACAATGTGTGTCATAGTTTTTGCTAATTTATTCTTAGACTTTCTAGATATACAATTATACATCCTGAAAATACTAATTCTACCTCATTGTTTTGAATTTTATCCCTGTTATTTCTGCCTTTTTTCTAATATAACAATTGCTGCCTCCATAATAAGTTTAAAGTAGTTGATGATAGTGGGTCTCCTTGTTTTCTTCTTAACTCTAATAGAAATCTTTCTAGTGCTTCCTCATTTAGAAAAA
>NW_012155507.1:4661638-4662344 GCF_000956105.1 Propithecus coquereli | reverse complement strand
CATTTGACAGATGAAGAAACTGAGGCTTGAAGAGCTTAGTTACCTGTCCAAAAATACACAGTAGATAAATGGCAGAACTAGAGGACAAATCTAGAAGTATTACTTTTATAACAAAAAACACTAAAAGGACAGTCAAATTGCTTCTGAAATAGCCAGTGTGATTTCATTTTTCTCTGAAGTTATTATTCTAAAAATTGATCAACTAGGATATATGAAAAATAACGATTCAACTGCATGTATTCAAATTGTGGGCTATTTTGCATTCTACTTCTCGCATACACAAAAAAATTTAACTCTGGCCAGCAAGCTCATGAATTTCTCCCCTTTTCTTGATAGTACTATCTATTTTATTTTATCAAAACTTAAAAGATGGACAGTGTGAAGAAACATGAATGGCTTAACATGAAACAATTCTCAAACCCAGAAAATAAAAACCCTAATGCATATGTCGTAATTATAGCAATTGAAACATCATTTTCAAATTCAGACGATAGTGCTGTCACTTAATTTCAAGTGAATATAGGTTCAGCCATATTTTTCCTATATTTTCTATGCTTTTTAAAAAAAATCCATTGATAAGTTATCTTTGTTATCTCTCTAAACACATTAACTCATTTTGCTTCTTTCACACTAACGCATTAAAGAAGTGATTAAATAATTTATTAAGATGAATTCCAAAGAAAAACTATATAATACTAATTTATTT
>NW_012155507.1:4660025-4661588 GCF_000956105.1 Propithecus coquereli | reverse complement strand
AAGGGTTTAGAATCAGACTGCCTGGATTTAAATCCTGGCTTTGCCACTTCCTAGCTAAATGACTTTACTTATCCTTATTGTGCCTCAGTTTGCTCAAAGAATGGTTTTCAGAATTAATCTCAATATTTGTAAAATGCTTAGAACAATGTTTGGCAGAAAGTAAATACTATGTGTTAGTTAAATAAAATCTTTTTTTATCAAATGCCTTTTTAGCATCTTTGCAGCTTTTCACAGAGTTTATCTACATCGATCTACTCATCTCATATGGTAAATCAGAGTAACAGAATTCCTAATATCAAACCATCCTTGCATTTCCAGTATGAACTGCATTTACTTGGAGTAAATTGCTGGACCTTGTTTGCTAGTATTTTATTTAAGAATTCTTCATCAGTATTCACAAATAAAATTAGTATGCAGATTTATTTTATGCTTTCTTTTTCAGTTTCAGATCTCAGTTTTACTCAATTCTAAATTTTTTTTAAAAGATTGGTAAGTTTTTATCCATTATGCTCTCAAACCATTTAAGTAGCATTGAAATAATGTGTTCTTTAAAGGTTTGGCAGATTTTGCCTTTGAAATTGTCTAATTATGCTACTTTTTTGGTTTGGGTAGTTCTTTTGCAATATTATTTCTATTAGATAAATTATGCAGTTTCTCTCTCTTCTGACAAAAGTTTCTCTCTCATGAGACCATTTTGGTCATTTATATTTTTTCTATGAGATCATCCATTCCAATTAGATTTTCAACTATATCTTAGAAAAGGTGCTCAAATTAGTCTCTTATGAGTCATTCGATTTCTTCTGTATCTTTATTTTGACATGCTCATTTCTTATTTTCTTCCCTTTCCTTGACAGTGTTATCTATTTTATTTCCCCTGCCTGCAAGAATTGCCTTTTAAATTTATTCATTAGTTCTAGGATTTTTATGTATATAGTTTAAAAAATCAGTCCAGTTCAATCAAAAATGAAAAAAAAATTCATTAGAAACAAAAGAAATGAAAATGCTCAATTCCAGAATCAATAAATGACATGCAATTTTAAATAACATGCAGTCATGTATTGCTTAACAATGGGGATAAGTTCTGAGAAATGAATTATTAGGCATTTTCATCATTGTACAAACATCACAGAGTGTACTTACACAAACCTAGATGGTACAGCCTACTACACGCCTAGGCTATATGGTACAGTCTGTTGCTCCTAGGCTACAATCCTGTACAGCTTGTTACTGTACTGAATACTGTAGGAAACTATATTTGTATATTTAAAGATATCTAAATATAGAAAAGGTACAGTGAAAATATGATATTATAATCTTATTGGACCACCATCATATATGCGGTCCATCATTGACCGAAATGCCATTATAGGGTGCATGACTATAGTTATGTTTTCTACATTGCAAATTAGCCCAAAATATTTTCAAGTCAATCATCTAGTACCAGTGAGGGAAAATGAAATGGCCACTCTCATGCTTTGCTAATAGGGGAGTATAAATTTGAATATAATTTGATAATATGTATCCAGAGCCTCAATGATAATATCCTTGAATTCAGTAATTTTA
>NW_012155507.1:4631760-4658615 GCF_000956105.1 Propithecus coquereli | reverse complement strand
AGCTCTACTTAACACACACACATGCACACACACATGTCTGTTATCGACCTATTTCAAAAGGCAAATGACAAACTAGGAAAAAAGCATAGTATGTGGTCAAGGTTTTTTGTTACCTTTAATTTATGAAGTATTCTTGAGAATTCATAAGAAAACATAAAAATTCAAATAGAAAAGTGGGAAAGGATGTCAACAGGAAATTCCGAGAAGAATAGATGCAAATGGGCCATTAACATATAAAAAGATCCCCAAGCTCACTCATAAATAATACAAGATACTAGCAAGAAGAGATACCATATTTCATCTAGCAGATTGGAAATCTTTTTCATCATTTCCAGTGTTGATAAGGATATGGGAAAACAGGCACTCTTCACATAGCATTAGTAGGTAGATAAACTAGTAGTTCTTTTTTAAGGGGGAAATTTGGTAATATCTATAAAAAAACATTAAATGCAAACATCCTTGGCCCATCATTTCTACTTCTAAGAAATTATCCAAGAGGTGTGCAAAAGATGTGTACAAGGATGTTAAATAGAGCACTGTTTTTAATAATGAAGCATTGGAAACCTAGATGTTCATCAACAGGGGACTGGCTAAATAAAAAATGGTATATACATAAATAATATGATACAGCCACTAAAAAGAATGAGACAGACCTATACTACAAATATGAGAATATGTCTGAGATATAATATGAACTGGAAGAAAAGGTTATTAAATTTTCTACTGTATGTGATGCTATCAGACAATTATGGAAATGATACATTTCTAAAATAGAAATATACTATTAACACTGACTATCTCTCAAGAGTGACACTTGAAGGATGAAAATGGAAGAGGGTATTTCATTTTTTTGCTTTACACCTATTTTGACGATTTTACTTTTCAAACTATTGGCTGATATTACTTTAATTCTAAAAAACACTAGCTAAAAATTACCTACTGAAAAAGAAAATATGATTTTGTTATATCTACCTTGATAATGGCTTAAAGTTCAATATCATCAAGATGTATTTTAATTTTAAGAGTATCGCAGTCACCACAGAAGTGTCTCACAGTAATCCCAATGACTTATACACTTCCTCTGATGGTGTAACATCTCCAAAGGAGCTGTTACAAAGTCAAGTGCACTGTTTCATACGTGGCTAATGGGTCCAACAGAGCCATTAGGATGTCAGTTATATGGCAGGGCTCCTACTGAAGCCATTACCAAGTCATTGCATTGTCTCACACACTTCCTTTGACATTCAGATGGTTCCTGAGGAACTGTTATCACTGCAATGGAAGGGTCCTGTATAACTTACGCTACCAGGGGAAGATGAAAAAGCAAAGGAAAGAAATGTAAAACAAACAAACAAATTCCCTCCATTAAATGTACATGAATGGCCCCACATGGTCAAATATCAGAAGGAATAACTCCACATTTGGGTATAACTATTACACATCATTCAAGAAATCCAAATTTTAGGCTAAACATTTTTTCATACCTCCAGCTGTTCCCTTGAAGCAATTCAGGGTCTGAAGATGGCATATACATGGCTATGACGGTATGGTGTTTATTGGTAGCACATGTTATATTACCAGAGTTCTGTAGTATGCAGTACAAAATCAATAGGGAGAAGTACTAATGGATTTCTTGGCTCTTATGGGATTATATCAGATATTCTCTTACCTGTAAAGTTCCTGAGCAACACATAGGGAGCTCAGCTGCCCAACAGTCATGGAAATCGACAGGGATTCTGAGTAGTAGTTCAAATCCCAGCTCTACCTTAAAGGGCTACTCCAATGACAATAAGAAATAAAATAGCACAAGTTAACCCTCAGCCAGGTCTGAAGTACCTCAGTGAATTTCCTCTCACAGTTTTCTACGTTTAGCAGAACAAGGTTCTTGGCTATTACAATGTTGTATTATTTAAGATAAGACAAGTGCAAGGATTTTTACCTAGTTTGAAATGAGCAGAAAGTAGGCTGGACTCTGTTAAGCTAGAGGGTTTCCTAGGTACCAGATGCTTCAGAAGCGAAAATGCATCTCTGTCTAGTATTAGGCAACAGAGACCTCATCTGATAGCACCTATACTATAATCTGTGCATAATAAATGAATAGTGATAAATGATAACCACAATTGACATTTATTGAGCATTTAATTATAACAGACACACTGTGATGTGCCAGATAGCCATTCTCTCATTTATCCTCACCAAGATATTTCCCAAAACTTTGAAACAGGTAATGTTTCCATTTGACAGATGAAGAAACTGAGGCTTGAAGAGCTTAGTTACCTGTCCAAAAATACACAGTAGATAAGTGGCAGAACTAGAGGACAAATCTAGATCTATTTTATACCATAGCTGTTTTTAACCACTCACTATACAGAGAACATAGTTTATTTTAGATTGCATTAATATAACCATTTTTACTTTAATAAATGGCTTCATATCCCTTATGCTCTCAGAGAAAAACACACATATTTTATCATGGTACTAACTAAAGTGTATTAAAATTAGCTTTTTATCCTCTCCAGTAGACCTCTTCGGGTATATGTGCCCACGTGACACTGACTGCCCTGAATCGGGAACTGTTTAAAGAATCAAATGGGTGGGCTCCCGGAAAGCAACATTCGTATTACTGACCTTACCCTCTGGTTGTAGCTGATGGTACAAGTGGTAGACATCTGACTCAAGTTGGGAAAATTATTCTGTCTCCTTGGAATTTAGAAATTGCACTAAAAACATTCAGTTAATCTTAGCTTCTTTCCTGAACACAAAAAATATAAACTGGGGTTTTATGGGGCATGGGGTTTTATGCTTGTCTTGAGGATAGAGATTTAGAGGAAGTCAATCTGCAGGGACAGTATTGAAGAAAATAGGTTCAGAAGCAAAAGGCAAAGTCCTGGTAATTCTTCTGATTTAGTCCCTTCTTGTGGTCTAGCCACATTCATGCCCTGAGTCCTGTGAAGCATTTTTATGTCCTTTTAATAAGTTTGTTGGCCGGGTGTGGTGGCTCACGCCTGTAATCCCAGCACTTTGGGAGGCCAAGATGGGAGGATCGCTTGGGCCCAGGAGTTGGAGATCAGCCTGGAGTGAGACCCCTGTCTCTACAAAAAAAAAAAAAAAAAAAAAAGCCAGGCATGGTGATGCATGCCCGTAGTCCCAGATACTCGGGAAACTGAGGCAGTAGGATTACTTAAGCCCAGATATTTGAGGCTGCAGTGAGCTATAATGATGCCACTGCATTGTTTTTTGTTTAAGCTAGCTCAAGTTGGTTTCTGTTACCTGTAATGACCAATCCTAACTAACAGGGCATCAATCTCCCCCACTAGACTGTAAATTCCTTGAGCTTGGGGATTGCATATTATTCATCTTTCATATATCCCTAGTCTCCAATACAGAGCTTGGCAAAGAGAAGGTTCTCAATAAATATTGCTTGAACAGAAATATCACTATCATCAAGACTACAACTATAAATAATTTGGGGGGATTTATACTTCATTAGTTATAAGTTACAAATGCTTTTTCTCTACCTATTTCTCTCCATTTATTTAGCTTCTGGATAAATAATTTCATTTTCATGTTTTATAATCCAATTGTTCCATTGGGGGTATATGTGAAAAACACATACTTGGAAATTGATTATTCAAATTTAGCTGCTGTTATAGTTTTTCCCAACAGACCAATGTTTAGCCAAATGTAATAATTATTGAGGGATACCCTAATCACTGAGGTTTATCCTCAAGTAGGACTGTCAAACTCTTCTAAGAAATTCCATTGGGTCACCTATCAGAGACAGAGACTAGATCACCTACCAGAGGCTAGATGACCAGAGGCCTGACCCACTGTAGCATTTCTGTCTTTATAAGAGTCACACAAGATCAGAGAAGATCCACAAAAAATGTATTATCTCTCAGTTTATTTTTTTCCCTCAAAGCAATGCACATTTCTCATTTATTTACTGTCCACTATACTCTAGGTCCCATTGCTAAGTATTTTTTTCTTTTTTATCTCAGCATATTATGAGGGTACAAATGTTTAGGTTACGTATATTGCTCTGGCCCTACCCGAGTCAGAGCTTCAAGTGTGTCCATCCCCCAGCAGTGCATATCGCACTCATTATGTATGTATATACCCATCTCCTCCTCCCTCCTCCCACCTGCCCGACACCTGATGAATGTTATTCCTATATGTGCACTTAAGGGTTGAATGGTTAAAACAGTGTTACATACAGATCACCACTGCTAAGTATTAAAGCTACAACAGTGAATAAACCAGGCCCTGTCTTCTAATAGCTTCCAGTCTAGTGCTTATTAACAACCACTGTGAGGACAGAAAATATGCAACTCTAGCATTAGCCTATCAAGAGTAGTAATGTTGTTAGTAAGGTGAAATGGGAATGGGAAAAGGGTATAATGAATAAAGCATGAGGGCTGATGTCAAAGTATCATCCCAGTGTTGACTGCTCACAGGTCCCAGGATGAAGCTGAGTGACTCTGCATTTTTCCCAATACACAATTAAGCATCAACAGATGAGACAGTGTTTATTTAGGACAATCTGAGGGAATGGAAACACAATGCATTAGTGTTCTGACACCCCTGTGAAAGCCTAGACGTTCAGATCCCTTTCTATTACCTCATGGTCTCCCTTCTCTGTACTTCAGGTCTTTTAGTCCATGTGTCTCAGTACTGAAATTAAAGGTTATTTATTACAATTCTTTATGGGTTATAAAATGTCATAGGCAAACTCAATTAAGGGCAACCAACTAGAGTTGATGAAATATGAAAAAAGTAAATATTCTGAAAGGCTTGGCTAATTAATGAAATGAAAGAAACAAATCCTTACAGACATGATTTTGGAAATGTAAGTAGAAAACCCAACTCATATTCTCCTAGGACAGATAGAATTGTAAGCATCTTTGATACCACTTCTCAGAATCTTTCTCAGTTAGACAACTCATGCAAATTAACAGTTTCCCCTATCTCACTTTTACCTCACATTCACACTATGAGGCTTAAATCATCCTAAGATGGTTCATGATAATGTGCCCATTTTCTCATCAATAATCTAAAAACCAGAAAGTATAAGAAGACAGAAAGAAAACAAAATGTCATTAACATTAATTGAGGTATAGGGATGGGGTGGTATGGAGTCTGAGGTAGTGAAATAAATAAATCAAAAATATTTAAGCAGTTTTACTCTTTTCAAATGCAATATATGCAAACTCAAATCAATGAAGTAGATGCCCTGCTAGGCATGCTTTCATGAGTGGATGAGATCAACGGGGAATAAATAGCAACATTTGCACACAAACATCAAGTTCAATTAGTTGAAAATAACTTGTTTCCTCAAATTAATACGCTTTTGGAAAAGCCATTTACACTCTCATCTCAACTCAAACCTCTTCTGCAAGAATCTATGGAAATACTGAAGGCAGGCCAGGCTTGGTTGTCATCAATTAAAATCTGTGGAATCTACATTGGTGAAATCTTACCATAGGTCATAAGTAAGATCCCAAATTATATTCTTCTCATTGAAAGTAGTAGTAGGAGTCAGAGTAAGACCTACAGGACACTAAACTGAGCAAAGTTGTTCAAGTTCACATCTTACATACATACATGATCCAAGGGAAGAAACAATGGCTATTTGGGAAACAGTTTATTGCATTTAGCTAGCCAGTTTCTGAATTGTTGTTTTAGCACTTCCTCATATGTAAAATGGGGCTAATAATAGAATCTGTTTCACAGAGTGGTAATGAGGATGAAATGGGATAAAGAAATGAAACTTGTGTTTGAAAATTTTGAAATGCAGATCTAATAATAATAGTGAACATGTCTATTGTTCTTATTTTATAAGTACTGTTCTAAACCTTTATATACCAGCCCCCTCCAAATTTTGAGTCCCTGTCTTGCGGTCAGATGTGAGGACCCTTCCATAAGGTGTTTGAGAAAGGCCCAGCACAGACTGAGTTGTGAAAATCATTTATAAATGTTGCTTTCAGTATCCCTCTGCAAAGGGACAAACTCTAATGAGAATAATGAAGGCAAAAGGAAAAGAACAACAATGCCCCCTTACTGAGGACTGACATAGTATAAATATAGGTTTACAGAAAAAAGAGTGAACAACATTTTTTTTTTCATTTGAAGATGTTGCTTATAATGATGATATGGATAAAGTGTGATTCTAAAGCCAAGCAGGAGGATCTGGAGGAAAAGACAAAGGCCATCTGCTAGGTGACATCTGAAAGTTATGACAATATCTGAACTACACTGAGTTAATGGTTAGAGCCATGCAAAAAATCATACATATGTACAAAGTCATGAAAGCCAAACCCAACCCACCCTGATTTCAATCTCTGCCTCCACGCTAAATTAATATTTTCCCATCCTACCTGAAATTCTGTCTTATCCTTCTCCCCAGCTTCCCCTTCACCTCCTCTCCATCACCAACATACACATGAAGCTTTCTGGAGGAAAGCAAACCCATAAACTGCCACTGAACTAATCTCTGACACGTCCACTGTCCAGGCCTATGTGTTGTTTGTCAGAGGAGTAGGGTTCCACTTTGTGGAATAGGTGTCAGGGATGGTGTGAAGTCAAAATAATTTCTGGTCAAATATTTGAAAACGCTTACCTTGAGTAGACCCAGCTTGAGCCTCCATGTCACAACAAACAGGAGAGAATTTAAAACCTGTAATAGCAAACATTTTACTAATTAATCCTTGTCCAAGTCATCTGGGATTCCTCAAACTTCAACCATTACCCTTCATCTAGTGTTTTATTTTAAATAACAGCTTTATTGAAATATGAGTCATGTACCATAATATTCATCCTTTTAAAGCATATGATTCAGTGGGTTTTAGTATTTTTACAGTTGCACAACCATTACCACTATCTAATTCTAGAATATTTCCATCACCCTAAAAGAAACCTCACATGGAGGCACTTGTTACCTCTACTGAAGAATGGTAGAGCCTTGTGGGAAAATGTCTGTATTTTATTTTAATGTTTCAACCCAGCAAATTTGCTATAAATGTCTATGTCAGAAGTGAGAAGAGGTAGAGTAAGATGTCTTGGCAATATAGGTGATCACCTACCACTCCATTTAGTATAATTTTGGTCATTGTTTTTCCTGATTGATAGATGAATCTCAGTAAACTGTAGTGACCAGTCCAAGGTCTCCTAACTTCTATCCTAATGCTCTTTCACTTACATGAATATGCATACGTATACCAAATATGTTCCTTTCTCATTACCATACTTTACCTCCTACACTTTAGGCCAAAGTCAGCCATACATACATACATACATACGTGAAAATAATCTAAAAAAATCAAGACCCCAAGGATACTCGGTGATATTGCAAAGTGTTATGGCTTATTATTTAGGAAATGATATTCTAACTAGCAAGCAATCACTCATTCCTGGTTATGTCCTGGTATCCAACATCCCCTTTGAACTGAAGGAGACAGAAGAGGACAGAATAGACAATACAGGTACAGGGTAGTTGGCTACCTCTCTGTCACTTGAGAAAATACGAATTAGCCACTGCTAACAGACTAAGCCTTGTGGTCATGGTGATGGGGACCTATAAAATTTAGACAAACACAATGATGAGGAGACTAGATTAATGTGTTTAATCAGTATTAATGTGCTTTCCGTGAAAGGATTTTGTTCTTTGGTAGGAACAGAAGAGCAAAAATAAAATAAATTGACCCCTTTCCAACAAAGCAAAAAATCAAAATTTTTCCTTTTCTAAAAAATTACAAGAAAATAATATGTAATTGCAATATAATGATACTGCTGTTGGTACTTATTATCTAGCAAATGCCTGATGTTAAATCACTTTGTTTTTAAATCTTTTCAGTCCAACCTGGTTAATTTGAGTCCATCTGTACATTCAACAGGTTAATCTGAATGAAAATAGAAAGCACATACAGAGTACGCTTGCTATACAATTGTTCATCTCATTGTTCATATACTAACATAAAGCCAAATTACATGAAATGAATACTTTCTGTAATAAATCCCACTAATATTGCACTGGAAAATAAAGATAAAAATAAAAGGTGAGTCATAAAAAAGACATGCACAATATTGCTGATTACATGAGATTATTTCCCTTGGGGGGGGTCACCAAAAATGGAAAGCATTTGGCCTACCATTGTAAATAAATGTCTATTTGCCAGATACTTAGGTACATGCCTTGTCCATGAGTGCCTACTAACTTGTATTTCCATTCCACATATTAAATGAAAGAGCAGTTATAAGGAAGGAAAACAAAGGAAAGGCTAAAACTGCTTTCTCTTTGTGTTTTACTTAAACAGTGTAGGTAGTTTTATTACCATTTTCCCCATCAGACTTCCTTTCATGGTCAGTGTCAGTTAAGGACAATGCAGAGTTGGCCCGGCTGGACAAACAGGAACTATGCTCCGATTTCATTCCCCTTATCCACATTCGTAGTGCGTGGTCCGGTGAGGCAGCACCCTCTGTCTCTGTGTCCACATCAGATCCCATCTCTAGCTGGTAGCCATGCCGAGAAACACTGTGCATGTCTGTCTGGTAGCCAGAGCACAGAGTATGAGAGGTTTCACAGAATTCCATCTCTGAGAAGGAACAAAGTTCAGAGAAAAAGTTTAGAAATGTGAGCAAATACTTGATGAAATTCTACTTTTTGTCCTCATCTCCCCCTCCCCCATTGCTAGTAATTATGTGTTTTTGCAAAGTTAGAATTCTGGCCTTTTATTTATGGGAGCTAGGATTCTGTGCTTATTTTGCACTTCTGTAGCTTAAAATTATGCTCCTGTTGATTCTTACAAGGTTCTGGAAAAAGCATGCCCAAAATAGCTTTATAGCTACAATTTTAGGTTGCACAAAATGTAATGAAATAAGTGAGTGCAGAGGAGTATAAAGTGTAGAGAGCTGTCTTTTAAAAGATATTTCTCTTCTAGGTAGAATATATATGATCTGTAGAGCACACCTATGCTTAAAATATTAAAATTATTTGCTTTTCTAAGTATTTCATACACATTGGAGTTGAGAATAAATAATTCAATGTGAAAACTGAGAAAAATAACATGAAGCTCAAATATACTTTTCCAAAGTATTTTTCCTAAAACATATTAATTTAAACTCTAAAATTATGAGTACTGAATATTATTATTCCTCATTGTTTCCAAAGGAGTTTAAGGTCTACTTTATGCTAATTATTCTGTTTAATTCATTCTTTCAATTAATACATAAAAATATTCAGTCATATATCATACCTTGGCAGTACTTCATGGTTTGGATTTTCCCCTCCTTCCCCCCAGATCTTAAAATTATAAAATATTTAGACTCTTTTTTTTCTTTTTTTTTTTAATTTCAGGATATTATGGGGGTACAGATGTTTAGGTTACGTATGTTGCCCTTACCCCGCTCCACTCCCCCAAGTCCAAGATAAAATGTTTAGACTCTTAAAGATGATGTAACAAATCCCCTCTTTTTACAGTTGAGGAAAATAAACTTCAGACAATAGATATTATTTGTCCATAGCGCACATCAGATAGCAACAGAGTCCTTTTTCTTATAACACCCATCTGGGCATGGTTTCTGCTAGACACCAATGAAGTCCCATCAACTTACTACATGAATATTAGGCATTCAGTCTTACAGTCAATTTTACATTCGATTATGGCAAGGTGTCAAAAAGGGGAAACGATGCTTTTACAATCCCTAATAAGTTAATGAAAAATGACCACATGCCAAGACATATCACCTGAAATGTCCATGTAATACTTAGATAAGGTAATCTGGAGATGTAGTACACTATATAGGATTTTCTCAGACTGACATCAGAGACAGGGTATGTCGTTTGGCCAGGAAGAAGCTTAAATGAGTGCATCTAATCCCTAGCACATATCAATAAAATACAAACCCTAACATGAATTTAATTCTATGAATACAGAAATTCCTGGATCTTAGACAATATACTAAAGAAAAGAGTGCAGAATGTGAATATATTTTTAAAAATAACTATTTTTGTGACATATAATTGACAAATAAGGGTTTAGCAAATCAAGTCTTAATGCTTATTTAACAGCCATTAGGTGACTAGCCCTGTGCTTTGTGAAATAGATATTGTAAGCAAATAAAGCTACTAAAATGTATTAGGAAAATTCAATTAAAATGAACTCATTCAGGGTTATAAGTCATGCTGAGTATGTTACTTTATGACTCTTGTGATTAATGTCTTTAAGAGTAATTCTGTTTGTTTTACAAAAACTTGTCTGAATTCCAAAGTAGCGATGTTTAAAAAATAGGCATGGTTTGCACTTATCAAATATAAAAGCTTATCAAACCATACTTCTCCTTGCCATAAGGCTAAAAGTAAATATCCATTTTGCCCAATATAAATCTTAGTGATCTAGAATATTGGGATAGGCTAATATTCATGCCTCTTAATTTCACAATGTTTCATTATCCAATCCTACTGTGCAGTTGTTGCTACAGCAACCTGGTAATGAACTTGTCAGCTTGAAGCTGTAAGAAATGAATTTTATATGGGCCTGCATTCACAACTTCCTTCATTCCCCTAGATCATGGGTTCTCAAACTTGTCTACTTCAGAATCACCTAGAAGGCTTGTCAAAACATAGATTGCTGCACCTTACTTCCATCTATACCCCCTAGTTTCAGTTTCTGTTTCAGAAAGTATGGAGTAGGGCCAGAGAATTTGCATTCCAAACAAATTCCCTGGTGAGGCCCATGCTTCTGGTCCAGGGACCACACTTTGAAAACTACTGCCCTAGGGATTTCTCTGAAGTCAATGGGAGCCAGGAAAAGGGGAGTAGTGAGGGTACAATCTTATCATGGCATTACCACATATTTTGCTGCACCACCTCTAATTCTATTTAAAGACACAATAAAGAAATCTTCTGCTCTGAATTGCTGTGAAGTGCCTCCATTTATTTTCCATGGATTCAGGGCACTAATTAGAAAATTTATTTTCCAAAGCACAGACTTGCATTTAGTTATACAATGGCATATGAAATGTAGTTTTCCAAAGATTTTAATTAATATAAGCATCTGAGTCATGACATTCATTCAAAAAGAATAAGCAAATAAAAATAAATACAGGACCGATTTGTCATCCTAGGTTAATAAAACACTAAATAAGTTTTTTTTTTTAAAAAAAGAGAGCACTGACAGATATAAGCAGATTCTATTTTTATTAAAGAGATTTTTTTCCCATCCAAAAGGAAATTTGGCCATGGATTTGTTCTCTTCTAAGGAAACGTTGTGCAATATGATCAAAAATTGCATAGGATGAACAATTTATTTTCTGTTGAAACTATACCTTGATTTGAATACAAACACTAAATCAAAAATTCTCTAATTAAATACAGTCAGATAAAAGTACACTTCCTTGTCAATCTATAATTTAAAAACTAACAATCCAAGTAAGCTATCACTTGCTCTTTGTTTAAAGTGGTAAAACAAAAAAGAAAGAGAGAGAAAGAAAGAGAGAAAAAGAAGAAATTTTAAAAAAAGAAAAAGAAAAGAAAGAAAAGAAAAAGATTCACTTATTTATAGTAAGTGATGTTCACTGAACTGTTTCACTTACCTTTCTTGAAATCAGTGCTACCATTGTAAAACATTTCCTTAAATACACAGAAGTGTTGGTGGTGCTCAAAATTCCCATAGGATGCATTATCTATAAAGCACTTACAATGCACCTTAAGTGGTTGTTTTCTAGCCTTGCACATATCACCTTGTTACCTAAAATACTACGTATTCCCTAGAGAAGATAAAGTTCAACTGGATTTATTATAGACCTATTCTTACCAAAAAACTAGTCATGAGAGAGATATAAGTACTGGTACCATGAGAAACTACATTTTAAGAGTAAACAGTTACAGATGTGGCCAAATGAATGATGTATTTGCAATCTTATAAATATGTATTTAATTTTTATTCTAAGGGAAATATATTTTGCAGTCTTGCAAGAGAAAAACTCTAAGCAGATTAACAGAGTTGAAATCCAATTTTTTAAATGGGCAAAAGGTTTAGATAGATGCTTCACAAGAAAGATGTAGGAATAGCTAATAAGCAATGAAAAGATGTTGAGCATCATAGTTACCAGGAAAATGCAAATTAAAACCCCAATGAGATACCACTACACATATACTAGAATGGCTAAAATGAAATTCTAACCATATCAAGTATTATGATGATAAGGGTGGGGAAAACTACAATTGTCATACACTGGTGTGAGAAAGCAAAATGGTACAACTACTTTGGAAAACAGCTTTCTAAAAGGTAAAACTATTCTTACCGGGAGAACAGTTGCACACCTGGACATTTATCTCCCCAAAATGAAAATTTCTGTCTACACAAAAAGCCTGAACAAGTTGTTTTGTTTTGTTTTTTTTGTTTTTTGACACAGAGTCTCATTCTGTCGCCCTGGGTAGAGTGCAGTGGTGCAGTGGTGTCATCATAGTTCACTGCGACCTCAAACTCCTGGGCTCAAGGGATCCTCTTGCCTCAGCCTCCTGAGTAGCTGGGACTACAGGCGTGGGCCACGATGATGCCCAGTTAATTTTTCTGTTTTCACAGTAGAGATGGGGTCTCGCTCTTGCTCAGGCTGGTCTTCAACTCCTGAGGTCAAGAAATCCTCCCGCCTTGGCCCCCCGGGGTGCTAGGATTACAGGCATGAGCCACAGCGCCTGGCTTCTGTACAAGTTTTTTATAGCAGTAGCTAATAGCTAAAAAGTAGAAAGACCCAAATGTCTTTGAATAGGTGAAAAGGTAAACCACACGATGGAATATTACTCAGTCCTGAAAAGGAATGAACTATTGATGCATAACAACATGATGGACTTCAAAATAACTATGCTGAGTAAAAGAATAGACAAAAAGGCTACATACTGTATACTTTCGTTTTTATAAAATTCTAGAAAATGCAAACTAATCTTTAGTGACAGAAAAAAGATAAGTGGTTATCTGAGGAAGAGGTTGGAAGAGATAGATAGATAACAAAATGACACAGGAAACTTTGGGGGTGGTCTAAATGTCTGTTATCTTGATTGTGGTGCTAGTTTCATAGGTATATACATACCAAAGTTTATCATATCATACATTTGAAGTATGTGTAGTTTATTGTACTTCAGTTATACCTCTATAAAGTTTTTTTTTTTTAGTGAACGGTACACCACTAGATATCAAAACAATGAGGAGACTTAGAATCAGTCAATTTTCATAGGTGGAGCCAAGGGTCTCAGACCTGGAAGGAGGTTCTGCTCTTTTCTCCCTGGTGGAATAAAGTACACGTAACATGAATGAAAATATAGTCAAAATGTTATCTTGCTTATATCTAAGCCAAGAGGCCATCAAGGCTAACTGATGCATGATTTCTCAGTGATCTTCTAGGGAGCACTTTTGTCCTAGGGACATAACAGTTGAGAGCCAAATATGGTGGGGAGAACTAAGGATGAAACTGATCACCGCTGAGCTTTCAGCAGCTAAGAAAACATCTTATGTATAGTTGGGGATCATGAGACTATTCTGGCACATAGGATCACCTTCGGCATCTATTAAAGTTAATAAATTAATAATTTTTGAAAATGCTATGAAGTGCTAAATAAAATGAACTATTGTACTTTCTCTCTGAATCTAGGGATTGATCTTTAGGTGTTCAGCCTGGGGACACTACTTATCCAAATCTGAAAGGGAAAATAATAGGTATATTAGTGTTTATCAAGAAATGCCATTTCTGTGTTTCTGAAAAGCTCAAGACTTTATTTTTCTTAAAATTCTATGCATCCATGCTTCCTCTCAAAAGGGTGTTCTAAGACATCATGCTCCAAATAATTGGAAATCAAGATGTGTGATTAACTTTAGACAACACCTGGGAAATTTGGGATAAAACTTTTAAAGAGTGTAGTCCATTTTCAAAATAAAGGAGGGGTAGGGGATAATATTATTAACTTTAATTACTGTGACTCATAACAACCCTTGTGAATTATATGCAAAAGCAGATGTTATTAATTAGCCATGTGATTTTTGGATAAGTCACTTAACATCTTGGGGCCTCAGTTTAAAAATTTGTAAAATGTATGAGTTCAACTAAAAGTAAATCTCTAAGTAACTGCCTTGTTCTAAAATTGTATAATTATAACCTGAACCTTTTATGGCAAAATGTGGAGTGGTCAATATTTTCAAACGGCAAAAGAGTGGTCTCATGAATCAAGGTGCTATTCATACTTCTGTCGTGAAAGGATAATCACACATGTTAGTTAAATAAGATGCCGTGTCATGATTACAAGTCTTGCTATGTTAAAGTATTAATACAGCCTAGGTATGTACTGTGAATTGCAAGATTATTGTTATTAATAGATAAAGTACCTTAAATGTAAGATGTAAAACTACAACTGAGTAAATGGTTACTCATCAAACACAAAATTATCAGTTTACAAACATGGCTATTGCAAATAGACTCTAGGGCATAATTACTAAAATTCACACAATTAAAAAATATTATTGACCCACTAATAATTCATTACTGGCTCCAGGGAAAAATGCAATGGATTATTACAGTCTTAAGTGAGAAATACAAAGAAAGAAAGAAGTGAGTAACACCAAATAGGAGACAAATAATTTTCACTACTGGGTACCATTTTGTATTTCTCAGTTTGGGGGCTTTGAAAAGAAAATGATATCAAATTGTCAAACAAATCAGTTCATGTAAGTTTACTTAAACACAGCTTCACTGAACACCCACTCAATTTCAAGTCAAGAAAGCAAAACAAAATAGTCTTCTCTGATTTTTCTTCGTCTTAGAAAATTAGTCCAATTTAATATCCTCCTCTCTTCATGAAAAAGCTTTATCACATGCAAAGTGCTGTACTAGGCAGTGAGCAGAGTGAATTAACAGGACCATGTCATGTCCTTTGGGAAGTTCCACAGAGAGCCTTTTTAAAGGCCCTGATGATAAGAAAGTAATAAATGCACACCGCCCAAACCTGACTTTTATTTTTCTGCTGAGGGCTCATCAGCCTTTTCTGGGACACAGGAGTAAGAGATGGAATGCAAGACTGGGGCCTATGGTTATCAGAGGACTTAAATAAAATAACTAAGCTTCCTGAAGCCTAATCTCCTGTTCACAGTTCCAAATGCACCCATTATCTCAGCACTCAGGACCTACTAATTATGCCTTATTTAATTTTCAAGATTTCTCCATCTGTCAGTACACTGAAAAGCACGGCAACAAATCTGGGCAGAGTTAAAAGCCTGAAGTAGAAACATTCATGCTTTGTGACCAATATTGGCTAACTGGAGACATCCCAGAACACAGCTAAAAAGACTATGTTAATGTCCAAAAGGATGCTCTCAGAAGCACAGTGAATTGTAAATCTGTAAAAATGGCTCAAATCAGAGGACACAGAATTATAGCACAAAGTCAAATGGAGGGGAGATGAGGTGGGAATCGGCAAGAAATCAAAACAAACTCCAATCATATTTACAGAGAGATTAAAATATCCTTCAGCAATCTAAGAAGAGGGAGGAAATCTGATGTGGGAATAAGCAACTGCTATTTCCTTAAATTAATTTTCATCTTAGTGAATGGCTCCATTTAGACTGTATTCATGTAAGATGGGAGAACTTGTTTTGAAGCTATCTCAGACAGCAGTTACCACTACAATGAAAACAACGTGCATGCCTGCTCTATAGTCTTTGTAACAAGAGTATGGAAAAAGAATCAGGGGCTAGAAAAGATGGTGGGAGGTCCAGGACTTCAACAGAAATTTAGAACAATGAGAACCTGTACATGTTCCCTTTATTTCAACATTTTGAATAAGACAGAGACTTCCTGGCCTAAATGAGAAATTTTCAGGGCTACTGAACACTGCAAATGCATGGTGCTCAATGGCCCTAAAAATTTCTCATTTCTTACCTGTGTTGGTACAATTTTCTGCCTGTTCATAATAACACTTTGGAACCTGAATCCTTATTGCCCAGTGTGGTCTTCCAGGCATACTTGTGTATTTCCATTATGCTCACTAAGCATGTGAAGCTGTTTGCTCAGTGTGTGTGTGTGTGTGTGTGTCTGAAATTTTAAACTACATTAATCTGCTGCACAATTTCCTCTAGAGGAGTGAGATCAATGAACTAAAGAGTTAAATAACCATTAAAAACACTTGTGAGTGCTTCAAACACATAAAGGCAAACGATGTGACTTCTGTAACATTCTATACTTCTCTGTAAGCATTTACTTTGTGATGAATGAGTAAAAATGCCAAGATAGAACTGTGCACTAGAGTCAGTGTCTGTTAGGAACAACTGAATGAACTACATTCTACCCCATTAGGGGATTCTTTTTACCATTTTTCAAAGAACCCTATTTATTTTTGCCTCTGTATCTTTGGACACATAGTGCCGATGACGTAGAATACCTCCTTCTGATTTTTCACTAATCTAATTAGTAATATCCAGCCTTTTTCAGTATCCTCACAAAGTATTCTCCAACTTTCCTTTCCTCCCTCCCAATAATCTTATCCTTCCCTATAGCACTTTTAATCTTTACTACATAATTTTATACCTGATCGTATGTTTCTTTTTTCTCTATATTTGTATTATCCCCTCACCCCCAGCTCATACAGTATCTCCTAAATTTTTGGTATCTCTCAAAATCAAATGCAGTGTACTGGTAATTTGTCAAGAGAGTAGATTTTAGTTACTCTTACCACGCATAAAAAGGTAACTATATGGGATGATGGGTATGTTAATTTGCTTGATTATACTAATCACTTCACTATGTATATGCATATCAAGATAAGAATATCAAAACATCATGTTTTATACCTGAAATATATACAATAAAAAATAGAAAAGAAATCAAATGCAAAGTGTTGTGTGATCTAGGAAGGATGATATAAATATAAGGTAGTGTTGCCATCCCCTCGGGCCCTACAATAATTCTAGACAAAGAATGATCATTAAATACAAAAGATTTAAAGTCAATAGTTAATATAAAACCACTCTTGAAAGGGTTAACATCTTGAATACAATTCTGACACATATGAGATGGTTTTGCTTAACATAAAACAATGCCTACTAATGCAAATTGAAAAATTGTTATTTTGGTAAATTAGCTGTGTATTCCAAATAATAGATGCTTTACAAATTTGGCAAGAAGAGAAAGACAGGAGCAGCCCACTAGCTGCGGATTCATGAAAAAACAATTTATAACAATATTAGACTAATGGAGAATAAATTCTCTGTATCATCTTCTGATTGAAATAGACTTACAAAGGAAGATTTCTGGAAACTTTTATTTAAACCAGTCACAAAGCCTTGGTAAAAGACAATCTTTAAGCTGGCTTGAATAGAAACTTCTTTTGTCCTCATCAATCAATTTCATGCCATATACCAGACAGGAATTACCATCTAAGTAAGTTTGTAGAGTGCCCTGGAGTGGGAATGTAGCTCTTCTGACAATCTCCATTTTCAGGAACTCAGAGAATATTACTCAAAACATTTTTTAGAGATGGAAAAAGAAAACTCTCCAAGTGGGCAAAGGTTGAGGAAATAACCCTTTAGACACTCATCAGGAACTTGTAAATTTGAATTCTATTTACACAAAAACATTAAATTCTGGGGAAGACTGCCAGACAAAATAGGGTGACAGGAACCAAATTTATTCTCCTGCCTGAAATGACAACAAAAACTACACAAAATGTATAAAATGACAGTTTTAAGGCATTGAGTGACAGAGAATGAACGACAGTGATCCCTGAGATATGGGAAACAAATGAGGTAAGACCTATGATTGCTCCAGCTTACTGCCTGAAAAGAGTTTCCAGGCCTCAGCACAAGGAGGGGGAACAGAGGTGGAGCCTGGTAGTCTGTCTGAGTTGAGAAGACTGCGCGGTAGTCCAGGAAGGTCAAGACAGCTAGAATTTGCAGAACAGAGTACCAGAGAGGAGAGTGCTGCAGAAAAAGAGAACTCCACAGATCTGCAGAGGGTATCCCTGGATATTCACCTGCATTCTGAACACTGCATGCATGCAAGACAATCATCTGAGACTGGAGAAAGAACAACCTGAAAGGAATAAAGGAAACAACTTCTGAATCTGAAACAGGGCAGGAAATAATTCTTGTTCCCAACAGCCAGAGTGGAAAACCTCGTAATTCATGGGCATTGAGTATAATACTCAAAAAGGTTTTCACACACACACACACACACACACACACACACACAGATGTTCCTTGACTTACTATGGGGTCATGTCCTTATAAACCCACCGTAAGTTGAAAATATTGTTTAAGTCGAAAATGGATTTAATACACCTAATCTACTGAACATCATAGCTTAGACTAGCCTACTTTAAACAATTGGGAAAAATTATCTAACACAACACAAATTCCATTTTATAATAAAATGTTGAATATCTCATGTAATTTATTGAGAACTGTACTGAAAGTGAAAAATAGAATAGTTATATGGGTACTTGAAGTACAGTTTCTACTATGTATTGCTTTTGAACCATCATAAAGTCAAAATACTCATAAGCTGAACTGTTTAAGTTGTGTGTATAAAACTTTATTTTAGTATGTGGTTAAATTACTTGGCAATAGTTTTACCCATTTGGATCTTGCTATTAAACCTTGTTAGGTGGGTTGAGAGCAATGTTGGCTCTAGAGCTAATTAGACCTCTATGCCTTAGAAAGTTATATGTATATTTACCATATGACCTTACTATTCTACCTCTCAATATTTACCAATAACAAATCAAATCACATGTCCATACAAAGATTTGTACACAAATGCTCATAGCAGCTTTTTTTTTGCAACAGCCAAAAGTTATAAACAAGTCAAGAGGCCATCAACAGGTAAACAAGTACAAAGTCTGGTACATCCGTACAGTGGACTACTACTGGGACATACCAAAGAATGAAGTACTAATACACATAACATAAATATCAAAATAATTACTCTGAGTTTCAGAGGCCAGACAAAAAGTCTACATACTGTATGTTTCCGTGTCTATAAGTCTCTAGAAAATGCAAACTAATCTGTAATGTCAGAAAGCAGATCAGTGGTTGCCTTGTAATGGGGTGGGTGGGGAGTGGAGGGTAAAGGCATTATAAAACGGTGAAGAGAAACTTCTTGGGTTGATATATTCACTGTGATGATTGTGGTGATGTTTTCTCAGATATACGCATATGTCAAATTTACCAAATTGCACATTCTAAGTATGTACCATTTATTGTACATCCATTTTACCTCAATAAGACATTTGTAGAAAATACAAGGGGAAGATAAAATGTTTATTGCTGTCCTAATTTAAATGTCCTAGTAGAATACTTACTGGGAGCAATGAAACAAAATAATAAGATTGACAAAACAGAAAAACCAATCTGTGTTCACAAACTGCCATGAATGAGAGAAATGACAGATTAATTTCTCTCAACTTGTCCACCATTTTGCTTTCACTCCAGTAGAATCAGAAGAGCTTAAATTCTGGACACTGAAATCCTTAATGCTTAGATTATTATAAACTGATGTAAACATGATCAAAAGATTAGATTTCATCCCCATGTGACAAGAAGAATTCATCGGCCAATCTGAGCTCAGTGATAAAGTACCATGACAGATTAGGTAGACTCAATGATATTGGTGACACACATTTGGCATGTCCACTTTAACAGGCTAATTGCCCTTGTTGCATTAGGTCATTAAATATGAAATGTCCTATTTCAAATCAAAAGTTTAGTTTATTGTATCTCAAACAAGAAGCAGTAAAATTAATCAAAGTATGATCCTAAACTATCAACATAGTTTTGCCATCTTAATGATAGCTTGTTTATACCAGCAGCGAAGAAGCCTGAAGAGCAAGTGGCCATGAAATTGCAAAAGACATTTTCCACAGCCTGTTGAGAATTGAATATTTTTCTCTGCAGGAAGTGGTCCAAGGCCTGGAAGAAGTGGTAGTCAGTTGGTGCAAGGTCTGGTGAATACGGTGGATGATAGAGAGTTTCCGAGGCCAGCCTCTGTAGTTTGAGCAGCTTTGTTTCTTCAACATGTAGTCTTGCAAGAGGATTGGCCTGTCTTTATTGACCAATCTCAGCTGCTTAATCATAAGCATTCTCATCATTTCGTCCAACTGGTTGCAGTAGACATCTGCTATAATTGATTGACCAGGTTTCATGAAGCTATAGTGGAGAATACAAGTGCTGATCACCAAACAGGCACCATTAGATTTTTTTGATGAATATTTGGTTTTGGACTGTGTTTCCACACTTTATCTTTATCCAACCATTGTACTGAACACTTGCAATTGTCAAAAAGAATCCATTTTTCATTACAGGTAACAGTACAGGGTAGAAATGGTATGCCTTTATGTCATGACAGCAAAGAAAGGCAAACTTTGAGATGATTTCTCTTCTGATGGCCATTTAAATCATGAGGTACCCATCTATCCGGATTTTTTTCCTTGCTGATTTGTTTCAAATGGTCCAATATTGTTGGAATACTAACATAAAACCTTGCTGCTAATTCATGTGTAGGCTGAGATGGATTCACTTCCACTACAGCTTTCTGCTCATTATTATCCACCTTGGTCTCAGGTCGCCCACGTGGCTCATTTTCAAGATTAAAATCACCAGAATGGAACTTCTGGAACCATCGATGTACTATGCATTCATTAGCCACATCCTTCCCAAACACTTCACTGATATTTTGAGCTGTCTGCGCAGCATTGGTTCCATGATGGAATTCATATTAAAAAATAACATGAATTTTTGACTTATCCATGGTTTCACAAAAGTTTCTCTAAAAAAATTTTGAAAGATAGTCACAAGGCAAAATTCATCCGTTTGAAATAATGAGCTTGTACCTTCACAATAAAAATAAACCAAGAAGTGTCAAAGTGAAAATGTCAGAAATATCAACTGTCAAATTTAGCACTTAAGGAAATTGGACATTTCATACTTAATGCCCAAATATTTCATAGCTACATATTTCTCTTATAATCTAGGCTATTCATTTTGGCCAAATGCATGTTGTTTGTCTCAAAGAAGACTAGATGACAGGATGTGGTTAACTCATTGCAAATGCAGCACTACTATTTAAATAACCCTCAAAATCTACTTCTCAACAATGGGAGGTTAGTAATGCTCCCTTTGTTTATCATTAATTTCTGTAAGGGCTCTTTAGTGGCATAGTATATATAGTCAGTGGCAGAATGGGTTATTATATAGAAACACTGACGTAGTAGTCAAACACTCTTGCAATCAGTCAGTCTTGACCTCATTCTGAAGTATAGTAGATCTAAATTGATACATTTATTTTTGAGAATGGTGTTTACATTACAGTCCTACATTACATTTCTATTCAGAAAGAAAGGCCGTTTTCCATTAGCTGTGGAAATTAGGAAATCAGGAAATTCACTTGTAATTGACTAAGTACAAAGTTTTAGATTTAACCACTTAGACTAGTAGTTCTGATTTCATAGCACATATTCCCCAAGTGAATGGATGTCAAGCTACCAAGGAATATGCAGTTTTACATATTAAAAAAATTAAGGAGAAGAAAGTAAATTCAGATGGGAATTTAGCATCTTCTGCGTACCAGGCCCTGAAACATACATTATTTCATTTCATCCACACAGTATGCCCTGAGAGAAAGGTTATTATTATTCCTAATTTTCAAATAAAGCAACTGAGGCTCAAAGAGGGATTAAGTAAGGCCACATAGATACTAAGTGGCAAAGCTAACTCAGAACAATTTTAACACCATCCTAATCACCTCATGCAGCATATGAAGTTATAAGTAGCACATTCAAATTCACAGCCTAGTTCTCATTTGTGCAATGTGCGTGTGGCTGATGCTAGAACTTCCTGCTTTTCGCCTCCCAGGTTTCATTCAGCTCATAGCTGTTTCCATCTGTATTTCCACAGCCAGCCGCCAAAATACTTTGAGGGATATGGCAGCCAGTATACAATGGGCATTTCCACTGTCATTGACAGTATAAAAAGAGACCCTTAAACTATGCATATATTAGCTCATTGTTATATATGTTTAATGTATTTTTATACCTCTTTTTGAAGTATTATTCCACTTTGTACTAATTTTTATGGATTCACTTCACCAGTGTCATGTCACTTTGACTTATTGAAAACAACAATGGTATTTAGAGCATATTCTGTGCTTCTAGACAACACAAACAACATCTGTGTCTGCAGGAGGACAAATAAAAGAAAATGTTGGCCTCTCCTGTGTTTAGCTCCCTAGTACAGAGCAGCTGCCTTGAGGAGAGTTTTGAAATTATTTAACAACATTAACAAAGATGAGAGGAATATTATTCATTGGGAAATGTGTGTTGGGGACAATCAGATCAAAATTTGGGAGCATTTCCTGCTTACAAGGTAGCATTATCATCTCAGGCTAAATAGATTGAGCCTAAATCTGTGATCTCCATTAAGAGTTTTGCATGTATCACAGTATTCACAGAAAGGCTTTGAGTTGTAAATATTCCACAATTTCTGATGAAATGTTTAGGAATATTTTTCTTCATTTTAAATTTATCAAGGAGGTATGAAATTAGATAAATTAGATAAAGGCATGGTTCTCTGTAGCTTGCACACTATCATTTAGTGTTAACACTGCAGGCAATTTCTGCAAAATGCATTTTCCAAAACCTCTTAAAGCTAGAGAGCAAATACAAACAGCAACAATAACATTAGTGCTTTTGAATTGGAAACTTATACTGCCCAAATCCTTATTAACATTGCCCTAAACATTTAACCCGAACAAGCAAATTAACATTTCAGGCACTTAAAAAACAATGGACAATCTATACACATGAGTGCATGTTCATTTTACAGATTTGGAAGGATGTGCAGGTCAAACGATCTACAATGATTGCCCAAGGACATCAATGATATACAGGACAGATGTAATATGAGTCTACACAATGCCTGGAACAGTCGACTCCATTCATTCCCCAAATCATCACCTTGAGGGGAAAGACACCACAAACAGCCAAATAGTGATTTGATAGTACTGACAAAACACCTGCTTGGCCGAATTTTCACTTTTGACAGTTACCTGGCTTCGTCACTGATTCAAAGGTTTGCCATAGGCACAATGTTAAGGTAGATCTGTTCCTTTTGTCCACCCACTGTCTGTTAGCCTCTCCCACCCAGTACCCAGCATCCATTACTTTTATGGTTTCGCTTCCTTTTCCAGAATCCTAGCTCCACTTGTTTTTTCTCCCTTTCTTGTTCAAATGTTCCGGTTTTGTGGACAATTAGCTAAGAGCACAGCACTGTGTTAGCAAATCTAATAAACTTAAGCTAGGTTTAGTATACTTGCTCTTCCCAGACTCATGCCAAATTATAAATTATAATTTTTAATAGAGCACTCCAATCCTTAGTTTTCATGAACTCAGTCTATATGTTATTCAATAAGCATTTACTGAGCACCTACTGTGTGACAGGCACTGTGATGGGATCCAGGCAGATTAGAGAGAAGGAAAAAGTCACATTCCCTGCCCTTGAAGGGCTGACAATCTAGTGCAGAATATGGGAATGATGACAGAACAAGGAGGTAAGTGACATGAAAATATATTCATAAAGGGCTGTGGAGTCCAAGTGAAATGAGGGAATCATTCTGCCTGAAAGACTGAGACAGACTCCAGAGCAGATGTTTTTTTCAGTTTCATCTTAAAGGATGAATATACCTCTGGTAGGTTAAAAAGGGGATAAGAACATTTCTAGTGGAGAGAAGCATGTGTTCAAAGGCAAAAGCATGTGCAAGGGAATGGTGAATTTCAAGAATAGAAATTTTCTGCACCTGTACTATAGGTGTAGGGATAGAGGAACCAGTAAAATAGAATGGAGCCAGTTTGAAAAGGGCCTTATATGCCATGCTAAGGAATTGAGCCTTACTTGTCTCAAAATTACAGCCCATGCTGCTTACTGTTCCTATATGTAAGTTCTCTTGAATCATTAATCTAAGCACAAATAATTGAATTTTAATAATTTTTCAGAAGTCTACAAAGCAGCCTGAAAATTCTCTAGCTGTGAGTTTTAATTTAGAATGTAAGAAAATTCATGTAATTAGATTTAATTTATTAACCGTCTAATGTGGCAGGCATTATTCTAGGTATTGGGAAAAAAAGCAATGAACAAAAGAGACAAGAATCCCTCCCATTACAGAATTCATATTCTAGTGGGAATAAATTTGTAATAATGGTGTTCAGATGAAATTCAGCATGAGAATCACACAGGTTTTCATTTATATATTAATCTATGTGTTATTGTCTGTGCATTTCATCTGGGTATTAATCCAGGTTTCCTTCAGAGGGTCAGGAAAACCGAGCATATGAAAGCAATGACAAATAGGAATTTAGCTTCCTCCACCCAACTGAAATCTACTAGGTGAAAATCATGTCAATGGCTTCTGAGTACAGTAACCTCTGCTGGAGGAAGCTGAGGACCCTGGGAGGCTGTGCTGATACATGCCACATTTGGCCCTGTTCTGTGTGTTCACTTTGCTTCCAAAAAGATTTTTGACTAAATACTTGGGAGCATGGCCGGGGTGGTGGCTCATGCCTTTAATCCCAGCACTTTGGGAGGCCTAGATGGGAGGATTGCTTGAGGCCAGGAGTTCAAGACCAGCCTGGGCAACATGGTGAGACCCTGTCTCTATAAAAAATAAATAAAAACAAAATAGCCAGGCATGGTAGCACATGCCTGTAGTCCCAGCTACTTGGGAGGCTGAGGCATGAGGATCACTTGAGCTCTGATGACACCACTGCACTCCAGCCTGTGTGACACGGTGAGACTCTGTCTCTAAAAAACAATAACAAAAAAAAAATACTTGGGAACTTAGTATCTTGAGAGAGGGTGGTAGGGAGGAAGAGAGGAAGGGAGGAAATGGAGGGAGGGATGGCAGGAGAGTTTTATTTTTTTTTCTGGGGAGACCTCTTCTAGCCAAACCCAGCCCATCTGAAATATTGTAATCATCACAGCCTTCAGAGATTTGGACCTGTGGTGGGGGTGGGGGAAGAAAAATTGAATTACTCCACAGCTTAGCTATAAAATTATAAGCATATCACTGTTCCACTTCATGATGTATAATCAATAAATGAAAGTCCAGTATTGCTAGGGTGTTCTATATAAATGCCAAATAATGCTTGCTCTGAAAATTCCAAATCTGGGCAGGGTTCTTTAAAACAGTCCACTTGTGAACAGTTTAATTTTAGCATTAGGCTAAAATTATAGAAAGATAATTTTCATTCATCTAGGAAATAAGTTTTATTTCTTAACCTACATAAAATTCAAATAGGCCTTTGGAGAGGTGTGAAAAGAAAACTAACTGGAAAGGCCATCTTGAATTATAATTATTCATATATGAAATTGAAATATATATCACCTACCAGTATATTAAAATATCACTAGATTCCAATGCCACATTTCAATAAGAAGCCCTTTACAATAAGAATTAGTAAAATAAGTATAAAATTGGATGCATTGGTATGTAAAAGCTGGAAAAAATTATCATAAATTTTTTCTTACTATTACTATTCATTGACAAGTGATACTGGATTTTTATAAGTAGATGTAGCAATTTACATCTACTATATATATTCTCAATGTGATTCCATAAATAAATATTTCATTAATACAAATAAAGGAAAAAAAAACAACTTTCAAACCCCCTCCCAAGTTTCTTCATGTTAAAAAATAAATATTCTAGTTCTTTTGGTGAGGTGACGGAAAACTACTTAGTGCTCAGAGATGCATTAGTATGGGGAGACCAGTTGCACCATTACAGCAACTGAGTAGGTAATTTACTAATAGTACCTCCTACTAGTTTGAAGCATTAATGTGCTTCCCTCCTGTAATGTGGATGATTTCTTTTTACTTTCCAGCAATGTAATGACCAATATATGGTGCAAAGCATGAGCAATGAGTCGTCTTAATAAAAATGATTAATAGGCACATGTGTCTATACATATGTACATATATACACATGTGCACACATTGTGAGTTTTAGCCATATCTTAATTTATGCTTTATGCAACCCCAGAAAGAACACAATGGAATGTTCTCTAAAACCAGAGGCCAAGGTCCAGCCAGGGATAAAGAGAATCGACAAATTGATGGCTGCTTTCTGAAGAAGAGAATGATGAGAAATCTTACTATGGTATAAAGCATGGAGAAGCAGGCATATGCTTTTACCAATTTTTGTATTCACTAACTTTTAACCTCACCATAGCCACTGGTAGTCATATTATATTATGGCACCTTTTGATCTCTACAAAATTAATAATAATAATAATAACAGCAACAACAAATAATAGTTATTCTAGTGCTTACTGTGTGCCAAACACTGTGTTTGCATACATTTTGCATACATTATGCATTTAATACAATAACTCTCTGAGGCAGGTATTATTATTTTCTTGGATTGACAAATGAGGAAACTGACTTTGAAGAGGTTAAAATACTTGACCGTGGTCACCACTGCTAGTAAAAGTGAACTCAAAATTCAAATCCAGGTTTGTCAGTACTTGACACCTTTTACTTCTAATACAGTTTTAGTAGCAGAAAGGCTATATATTCACTTTGTTACAGGTAAAATGATCTCTTGCTACATGTACGGCTGGTGGTGGTGTTGAGGGATAAACTAATCTAACATGGATTTCTAATTTCAAGGAACTTAATTTCTAATTATAGAAACAAGACATATTCCCATATACACTGTGGAGTATACAACTGGAACCTAATGAATGGTCTGGGGAATAAGCACTAGGAGAGAGCACAGAGGAGACGAAGATCGGGATGGGAAAAATGGGTCAGTGACATTTTGTGAATGCA
>NW_012155507.1:4628292-4631605 GCF_000956105.1 Propithecus coquereli | reverse complement strand
TATATAATTGTTCATTTGTCATCTGAGATGTTTGAAAGGCACCTACATTTTTTTAAAAAAGCCCAAGGCTAATTCAATTATCATTGCCTTCAAATCTGATCCTTCTCTTGGTATTGCCTTCCAGTGACTAGAACTATCATTCCACTTGTTTACACAGGCCAGAAACCTAGGAGTCATTCCCCCATATTCAACACAACATAAAATCTCATCACTTTTATCTCCTAATTATACCTTGAATCTATCCAGTTCTTTCCATTTTCACATTCAATAATCTCTGGCCTAGATGACTGCAATAACCTAACTTGTTCCCTTGTATCTAATCTTGTTCTCCTCTAATCCATTCTTCGCAATTCACCAGAGAAATGATAAAAACTGATCACATCACCGTCACCCCCTTCAATATTTTCCCATCACGTTTAGGATAAATATGCAAATCCTTAACATGCTCTACAAAGCCGTATGTGATCTGGCTCCCTATCTACTTCTCTGGCCACTTACTCTCTCGCTCCTGTAACACTGTACTTTTTCCAGTTTCTTAAATATGCCATCCTCCTTTTCACTCTTGCCATTTGTGCATGTTCTCCCTCTTTTCCTTCCTGCCCTTTCCGTCTCTTCACTTGGTTCTTTCTTTCTTATCTTTCAGATTTCAGCTCACTTCTTTGACCCTCCAGATAAGACTAGGTCCTTCTTTCTCTGTAGTACTTACCACAATTATAATTTTAGGATCGTTTATACAATTATATAATGACTATCTACTCATACCAAAATGTAAATTCCTTGAGGGCAGGGACCATGTCTGCCTTGCTCATCACTGTATATCTAGTATCCAAAACAACTTTTTACACACAGAAGCATACATAGACATTTGGTGAATACCAGAGTGCATTGCAAAAGCATTCCAAGCAAAGATGACAGCATAAGCGCACAGATAGGAATGAGGATGCAACATCTGGAGAACTGATAATAGCATGAATGTAGCTTCAGTACAGGATTCTTTGCTTAGTAAATATGCTAGTCTGGCTGGTTTAGAAGGTTCTTACACAGGGTAAAAAAGAAGAAAATATTGGAAAGGAGGATTATGAAGGACTAAAATAATAATTATTTCAAAATTTATTCTATGGGCAATAGAGAACAAGTGAAAACTTAAGGTGATTCAGAATTGCCTGTCAGAACCTGCTGCCTTCCCAACTACACATGCATTCTCCATTTCAGCCTGGTGCTTCCAAATACCTGTCCCTATTTTCAGTATCCCTAGACTATCCATGTTTGGAGAGGCTCCCGCCCAATAGAACTGCCACATGTTGGGATGATTGGTTTGAAGTGATTTCCCCAGTGAACATATCCATACCGCAATTTCACTTCTTTGAAGAAACCACTCTTCTTATCTCCATTTAAGATTTGTGATCTGAGAAGTAGCTCCTGCCTTGGTATTGCAGTCTTTGCCACAGTGATTGTTCAAAGGGCAGACACCTGATCCAGCCTGGGCCAATCATACTATCCCACCTGCTATGGTTTGAATGTTTGTCCCCTCCAAAACTCATGTTGAAATTTAATTGCCATTTTAACAATATTAAGAGGTGGGACCTTTAAGGGGTGATTAGGCCATGAGAGCTCCAACCTCATGAGTGGATTAAGGCCGTTATTGTGTAAATGAGTTCATTAGTTCATTATCATGGGAGTGGGTTCATTATAAAATGGTGACTCCAGCCCCCTTTTCTCTGTCCCTCTTTCTCTCTCCTCTCCTCTTCCTCTCTCTCTCTCTCTCTCTCTCTCTGTCCTTGTCCTTCTGCTGTGTGATGCTTTCCACCATGTGATAATGCAACAAGACGGCTCTTGCCAGATGCCAGCACCTTGGTAGTGAACTTCCCAGTCTCCAGAACCATGAGCCAATAAATTTCTGTTCATTTTAAATTACACAGTCAATGGTATTCTGTTATAGCAGCACAAAACAGACTAAGACACCACCTCCCTGTTCCCAGGGATTGCTTCAAATATTGGTATGGGACATAGGCCAGACCAATCCAGGTTCATCCTCAGGTTTTTCTTTCTTTATTTTTTAAAATGTTTTCCGAAAGCAGGCAGAAGATGATTTCCTTCCTTTTAGTTGGCTAGGCTATAAGGTAGACATCCCAGAGCACTCAGCAGCAGCTAGATATCCATCTTGTACATAAGCAAGCTGACCCGCAGAGAGCAGTAGGCATAGAGGGAGTCTTGACAGCATTCAAGCCTATGTTCCAGGTTTTGCTAAGACGTCCCACTTTGTTGTTTGGTTTTTTGAGCCAATAAAACATTTTTTTCTCTTAAGCTAATTGGAGTTGGGTTTCCATCATTTGTAGTCAGTCCTCACTAGTAAAAAAAAAAAATCAGAGGAAATAGTCTGGAGATGAATTAGGATAGTATCTTTATCAAGTCTCTGCTAATGCATGTTTGTACCTCATTCCTTAACCCCATACCGATTTCCTGGTTCTTGTTTCTGGATTTTAAATTGTCCTTGACTATATAACCTCTGCATCTCCAGGACTAAACACAGAGCCTGGTCCACAATCAGTGCTTGATAACTACCTATTGAATTGAATTGAATTGTGATAAATATCTCCTATAGATTTTTAATCTCATCTCTTCAACTCCAATATGCACTGTTTATGTGCTTGCTCTGCTAGCTGGTCACTCCCCATTTTGCTGTCTCCAGATATGATTTGACTCTGGACACCCCTATCTAACTCATTTGTTTTCTCTGCAACTTTTTGCTCCTTCCTAGTACATTCACTGACTCATCTGGCTTTATCATCTTTATTAAGTGAGATAAAGCCACTTGGCTATGATTTGCTCCTCACTCTTCCATGGTAGTCAGGTAATCTGTAGGCTTAGAGTTCTCTGTACTCAGACATCAATTCTGTCCCTAGGAATGAAATGGAAAGGGAACATGTAGTTCGTAAGATTTAGACTCAATTTCAAGCCCTGTTCTTGCTACTGGTTTCTTAGCTCAGGTTAACCAAACAGAAACCCTCTCTACATTCTTCCTTCTTTCTACCCAGACTCCCTGGCCTGAGTTTCATACCCCAGCTTGGGCTGTTTCTGAATTTACAGGTAAGAATTAGGGAAAGGAAGACAACACAAAGAAAATGCTGAAAAGTTGAGCCAGAGAGTAGCCAGTTTTCTAACAGAAGCAAAGGAAAGTGTCATGGTGGGCCTCTGAGCCTGAAGACAAATTCCAAGAAAAATAAACTGTCCACGAGGGATGAGTATATACACACCTAATGGGTGCAGTGTGCACCGTCTGGGGGATGGACACGCTTGAGGCTCTGACTCGGGT
>NW_012155507.1:4613605-4627346 GCF_000956105.1 Propithecus coquereli | reverse complement strand
CTAATATAGTGAGCACAAAAAAGCAATTCTCAAAAGAATATATAAAAATTTGAAAACATGCAAAACTAAACAATATGTTGTTCAGGGATGCATATGTACATGGTAAAAGTATACACAAAAGCAAGAGAATGATAAATTCATTTCAGGATAATGGTTATCTAGTAGGGAAGTGAGGGAAGAGTGTTGGTATCTGGAAAGATCACACAGGGGGGCCAGAAAGGTATCGGTAATGCTCTATTTTTTAAGCTAAGTGGTAAATAAATAAAACGTTAATTATTGGATCTTGACAAACCAAAATGTTAAGCAAATGACTTTTTTCCCCTCTAGCTTTCTACTCTAAGGAAGAGGAAGTGAATGAAAAATGAACATTTTCATTTCAGGGATTTAATCAATGAGAGTAGCTACTAAAGGTTTTTCTGTAGTGAAAAAAAAAAAATTGGCATCAGAGAGACCTGGGTGTGAATCCTGGCTCTAAAAATATAGTAATTGTCACAATTATGAAGGTTCTACACATAGAGAACTGATGTTCATAATAATGAACATAAATCACTCAAGATTGACAGTCATAGAATGAAGGCTTATAAATGATTTCCAGGTGTCACACAGGCAGAAAAAGAGTCATTTAAAAAAGATTTTCAACAAAGGTTGAAATAAAAAAATATGGTTAACTCGGAATCAACCAAAAATATGGATTAACTAGAATGTCTCATTTCTTAAGCATCATGCTGACTGAAATTTTACTATACTTTTATTTTTATTTATTATTTGAGAAATGCATAAACATATGAATACATACATACATATAAGCACAAATACTTTTCTGTGTTTTACAAGATTGGGATCATCTTATACATAATGTCATACAATTTTTCTCTCAATGCTATGTCATGGATATTTTTCCACATCACAATAGGTAGATCTACTTCATTCTTTTTCATATTTGCAAGGAAGTCCATTGTCTGAGGCTACCATAATTTATTTGAGGAGCCCCACACATTTAGCTTGTTTTGAAGTGTTTACTGTCACAAGTAATGTTCAATGACCATCCTTATATACATCTTTCTGCATTCTTGCTATTCTTTCTGAGTGATAAATTCTTCAAAGTCTGATTGCTGGGTCACAGTGTACGTGCTTTCTGAGTTTTGTTAGATTCTCACAAATGATGCTACAAAAGTTTGTTCTAATTCATATTTCCACTCACAGTGTACCCAATTGCCAGCTTTCTTGTATCCTTACCAACCCTGGATGTTATAAATCATCTTTTTTTCCTTTTGCCAAATTAGAAAGTGAAAAAATTGTAATTTTTATTTGCATTCTATTTGTATTTATATTTGTATTCTTTTTATTTAATAAGCTTTTCATGTTTATTGGTAATATATAATTATTTAATTTTTATATGGAATGTGCTATCCACATACATTACATTTTGTAGGTACCAAAATATTATCTCCTATCCTATTGCTTTTCCCTTACTACTGCTTGTGGGTGTTCAATTTATATGTTGTCAAATCTGTTCACTTTGTTTTCCTTTGGGGGTTCTGGGTTTCATGCTTCACTTAGGATGGCATTCTATATAACAAGATTTAAAACAAAAAAGACCTCACCTCTATTTTCCCCTAATCCTACTCCCTTTATTAATGATCAAATAATGCTATCAACTCAGGCTTTGTCTGATTCTAGTAAGAGAAGTCAAGTCCTTTCCACACACCAAGAGCTACTGCTGTTTCTTTCTTTCTTTCTGATTCTTATTTATAATATATAAGATGTTTTAGAAATTACAAAGAATCCTTATTATAACAATTCAAATAATACAGCTGTTCATAAAGACAAAATTATGAATAACTCTCTCTCTGCCTCCTCCAATCTTGTCACAAGGCAACTGATAATTTACTGTACAGTGAATATCTTTCCATATGCTTCTCCAGACCCATACAAATATATAAAAATATATAGACAAAAATAAAGAGACTTTTCATTTATTTTTTATGAAAATGGGATATTTTATGTATTACATACACTTTCTTATTTTATATAATGATAATAACATGGATGTTCCTCTAGGATATTATATGCTTCTAAATCATTCTTTCAATATCTGGAAGTATTCTATGATATAAATGTACCATTGATTATAGAACTAAGGCCCTGTTGTGGGACATCCAAGTCACTTCTTTTTGTTATCATTAACCCTACAAACAATGTCACATACATCATTTTTCTCACTACTCTTCCTAACCTCATGAAATCTTCTGGTTCCTGTTACTTCCTCCCTTCTTCTGACCCCCACTCCTATGTTTTGTTGGGAAAGTTTAGTATATTTAGTGACAGGCTTATGCTGTTCAATATGGTAGCTCATGTGACTACCGAGCACTTGAAATATGGCTAGACTGAACTGAAAGTATGAAATATATGTGGGATGGTTAATACTTTGTACAAAAGAATGTAAAATATCTCATTAATAATTTTTATATTACTTACACATAGAAATGATAATATTTCAGATATTTAAATAAAATATATTATTAAATTAATTTTACTTATTTCTCTTTTTACTTTTAAAAATGTGGCTATTAGAAAAATTTAAAATTACATATATGCAATTTTATGTATACATTATATTTCTATTGAACAACTCTGTTCTAGAATATATTTCCCTTATAAAATATCCTTTCTGTTTAAAGAATCCTAGTTTGGCACTTTATCCTAAGCAATCTGCCTTTCCATTTAGATTTAATTACTTTCCCAGAAAGCCATGTTCATTGCTCATCATTGTTTCTTCTGTCATCTGGAGGTCTCTGATTCATTTATTGTTTGCTTTGAGTTTTTTTCTCAAATATATTTTTCAGTGGTGTATGAGAGTGATACACTTTTTGAATTCTTGCATGTCCTCAAACATCTTTCTCTGACCCAAATGGGTGAATGATATCCTGATTGGGTAATAAGTTGCTTGGTCTGCCATCTTTCTCTCTTGGAAATTTCTAGATGCTATTCTATTGTTTTCTAGTTTTCATGATATAGAAAACCAACACAGTCTGATTATTTTTTTTCTTTGTAGATAACTTAGTCTTTCTGCCAGGAAGCCTGAAAGATTTTATTTTATCCTTGGAGTTCAGGAAGTTTATCGGTGTATGTTTCTGTGTAGAACAAAGTACCCCTCTTTTATGTATCATTTTCAGACCAGCTTTTGGCTTTGTTAATTCCACATTTAAATTCTGTAATTAATTTTAACTTATATCTTTATTAGTTTTATACAACTGCTTATATATATAACATATATAAAATATATATATTCTTTTTCTGTTCCCGAGTTGAAAAAACTTTTTTCAATATTTCTTTAAATTCACTTAACACTATAAATTTTCCTTTGTGTATATTTTTAGCCATATCCTTATATTTTTATGAAGTAATATTATTTTTGTTTATTTTTAAATAATTTTAAATTCTGTTCTGATTTCCTCTTAGATCCAGAAATTATTTACAAAAAGTATTTTATGGTTCAAAGTTTTTTTCTGTTTACTTTTTCTCATCTTTTAATTATTGATTTCTAGCTTTACAGAATTCTTCTCAGAGAATGTGACCTGTCAGTTTTCCACTTGAGAATTTATTAAGGTTTTCCTTGTGGCAAAGTACATGATCAATTTTTGTAAATGGTCCAGGGGCACAAGATATGAATCTGTGCTCTTTTGCATTAGCGTATATAATTCTATTTATTTGTCAAAACATTAGGTTAAACTTCATAACTATATTGTTCAAATCCTTTGTACTATTATTATTATTTTTTTTTTTTTGAGACAGAGTCTCACTCTTTTGCCCTGGCTAGAGTGAGTGCCGTGGCGTCATCCTAGCTCACAGCAACCTCAAACTCCCGGGCTCAAGCGATCCTTCTGCCTCAGCCTCCCAAGTAGCTGGGACTACAGGCATGCGCCACCGTGCCCGGCTAATTTTTTCCATATATTTTTAGTTGTCTGATTAATTTCTTTCTATTTTTAGTAGAGACGAGGTCTTGCTCTTGCTCAGGCTGGTTTCGAACTCCTGAGCTCAAACAATCCGCCCGCCTCGGACTCCCAGAGAGCTATGTACTATTATTTTTTGCCTACTTACTTTTCAAATTCTGAGAGAGTTGTATTCCACAATTGTCATTGCAGTTTTATCAAATCCTTCGTGTGTCATTCCAAATAGTTACATACAATAAATATTTGTTCAAGGAATGAATCTCTCTAGGTTCTATTTTAATGCTTTTGGCCTTAAATGCCACTTTATCTGATATTGGCATCCTTACCCTATTCTCTATTGAAAATTTCCTGGCATATCCTTGTCTATTCCTTTATTTTGAAACATTTTCCTCATTTTGTTTAAAGTTTGTGTCCTATATGTGTAGCTAAAATTGGTAAATCTGAGAGTTTTGTCTGGGAATAAAAGATGTCAACCCATTTCTGTTATCGTGAGAAACACAATGTCTTAATCAGAGTATAACAATGTATGTTTATTTTTGTGGTAGGCAGAATAATGCTGACAGAGATTTCCATATCCTAATCCCCAAAACATGTGGATATGTTAGGTTACATGGTAAAGGGGAATTAAGGTTTCAGATGGAATTACTAAGGTTGCTAATCAGCTGACCTAAAGATAGGGACACTATTCTGGATGATTTGAGTGTACCCAGAATAATCACAAGGGTCCTTAAAAGTAGAAGAGTGAGGTAGAAGAGAAGAGTCAGAGGAGATATGATGTTGAAAAAAGGGTCAAAGAGATATAAAATTGCTGGCTTTGAAGACAGAGGAAGAGGCCATGAGTCAAGGAATGCAGGCAGCCTCTACAAGCTGTAAAACACAAGAAAACAGATTCTTCTATAGAGCCTTCAGAAACGAACACAGCCTTGCTGACACCTTCATTTTTGCCCAGCGAGACTCATTTCAAACTTCTGACTTCTAGAACCATGAGACAACAAATTTGTGTTGTTTTAAGCCACTAAATTTGTGGTAATTTGTTACAGTGGCAATAGAAAACTTATGCAATATTGTAAAATGTAGATAATAGTATGTTTCCAAATTACTAGAGGTGGTTAATGGTCAATGGGGGAAAGTCAATTTAAAACTTAAACAAAGAAATTAACATTCTTCTGTTATTTATTCTTCTTTATATTTCCTTATTTAATTTTTGAATCGACTTTTTCTCTATTATCTGCCCCTTCTCAGCAATCTGCGAATGTACTGGTATTGTTATTTTGTAACATATTTTAATCTAAATTAAGAAATCTTCCAGTTTTAATGTCCCATTCCTCAAGCACTCATACACGTGAAGTCTTACTATCCTTTTAATTTATAAGCAACAGATAACATGAGGATTAGACTTAGGGAGTGGGTGGCAGGAAATAGCTGAAGTTTAACTTTATTTCACTTTCACCTCCTCTCTTCTACTATCCCTTTCCTTTATTCCCAACACTTTGCCCACAACCAAGCACGTACTGTTCAAGGCTCTCCACCACAGAGCTTCATCCCAGGCATGACCTTCCCGGCGAATACCTTGTATTTAGATGCAATTTTCCTATCTCCCCCCTTAAGAGTTACTCATTGTGTGTTCTGTTCTCTCAGGGACTATGACATTTTGGTATGTAAACCAATGAACAATTTCATGCTGTTAATGAAGTCAAAACTATTTATATGTGGGACAATGGCTTAACCTTTTCTAAGTGGTTTTGCTTTCCAGAAGGAGACAATAACTCAACCCAAAGAAATGACTCTTTGAGGCCGGGATTTCCACACATTGTGGCAGGCTACATAGGGAGGCATTTGCAGCCAGGACGGGGAAGGAATCTCCATGTCATACTTTACCATGCACTTATCTAAGCGGGCTCCTGCTCTACCTGTGAGAAATCAAACAAGTAACAACAGAGTATGAACCATGAACAAGCTAGATATCCTGGCCATAGAGGCTATTGTGCCTCAGGGCAGCTCTAGGGCAACCACACGAATAGATAATTGGGCCTGTGAGCTGACAAAACAACTTGTACCCACACCATTAAACAACTGTAGTTCACTCCAAGTCTAGAAGAGATTCCATTATTTACTGCTATAAAATAAACTCTATAAAACTTATAAATATGGAGACAGAAAAAATTTAACATAATGCTTCATAGGACACCTTATATCACAGAATGCTAATAAAAACTTTTATATTATAGGAATACATTTTAATAATGTTGTGCTTAAGAATAATTATACTTTGAATGATTTTCATGAGAGAGATCTTTTCCTATACCTCCTTCAATATTATGACTGGATTTTCTCTTCTAACCTATATTAGGTTAATAAATTACTTGGATTTTAAAGGCTATGGTGAATTATAGACTTAACTAAAACATGGACTTTTAAACTGGCTTGCATGCTTCCACATTAGCAGAATTTAACTGCCATTATGAATTACTTGTTAATTATGCTATTTATGTTTTATACGCAAACTCTCATGAGATTTTTAACGTGTTTAGCATGTTTCCCTTTTTCCTTCACAAATACTCAAAATATGTGTGTGTGTGTGTGTGTGTATGTGTGTGTGTGCACTACACTGGGTCATACTTTAAAATGGAAAAAATAAAGTTAGTGTACAGTTTGGTTATCATTTACATAATTGTTAAATCATTAAAAATAAACAAAGCAAGGAATAAATGAAGAAATAAAACTCACTTAAATATAGCTAAGGCTATCAAATGAAGTTTAAAAGCTTATAACTGAGCCTGAATTTTCTTTTCTTTCTTTTTTATTTCAGCATATTATGGGGGTACAAATGTTTAGGTTACATATATTGTCTTTGCCCCACCCAAGTCAGAGCTTCAAGCGTGTCCATCCCTCAGACAGTGGGCACCACACTCATTAGGTGTGAATATACCCATCCCCTCTTCCCCCCTGCCTGCCCAACACCCAATGAATGTTACTACTATATGTGCAAATTTTCAACATTCAATCATAACTTTGGAATTGGAAGGGGGTTTCCAGACTATCTGGTCTAGTGGGCAAGAAATTCAAATTCCTACATGGGCCAGGTAAGTAATATTAATAATATAAATGAGTGAAGTGGGTCAGATATGACAGCATGGATTGGTGGGAGCTGTGAAGACCCAGAAAGTACATGCTCTGTGTAAGAGAAGTGATGCTGCTCAGCTTCAGCTTGTTATTGCCACATGGGAGCACAGGCCTAAGGTTGCTAGACTTTCCAATACTTTGAGACAAATTGGAAATCAATGATTTTATATGAAACTTCTTACTTTTAAATGTCTAAAAGACATTTAGGGTACATGGGATGCCAGATTTAAATCTCTGATCAAGTTCAACACTCTTATTTTACAGAAAGGAATATGGAAACAGAGTAAGTCGCTTACGTGTGGGCCACATGTAGTAGAAAGAACGTGGTGGGATTTGAACTTAGGTAGATCTGAGTTCCAATTCTAACTCTGTCACATAACCACTAGGTTGCCTTAGCAAGCTTTTAAGACTTTCTGAGTTTCCATTTTCCTTTACTTAAAATGAAGATAATAATACCTATCACATAGGGTATTTGTAAAGATTAAAGTGCCTATCAGTTCACGAGTGGATTAATAAAATGTGCTATATGTATACCATGGAATACTACTCAGCCATGAAGAGGGATGACTTAATGCCTTTTACAACAATCTGGATGGAACTGGGGACCATTCTCCTAAGTGAAGTATCTCAAGAGTGGAAAAACAAAGACCACATGTACTCACTATTAAATTGGAACTAACCAATGAGCACACATGTGCACAGAGGGAAGTAAAACTCAATGGAAATCAACCAGGGGGGAGGGGCATGGAGCGGAGGAGCAAAAACCTACCAAATGGGTACAGTGAACACTATTTGGGTGATGGGCACACCTTTAGCCGGGACTCGAGCATTACAAAGGTGTTCCATGTAGCCTGAAACATTTGTACCCTCTTAAATATTTTGAAATACATAAAAAGTAATACGTGGTGTTCTTACTCATTGTGGGAGCTAAACATTAAAAACAAATGATCTCATGGAGAAAGTGTAGAATGATGGTTACTAGAGGCTGGGAAAGGTAGTGGGGAGGAGAGAATAAAGTAGGGATAGCTAATGGGTACAAAAATACAGTTAGTGTGATAGAATGAACAATATTTGATAGCACAACAAAATGACTATAATCAAAAATAAGTTAGAGTATACTTTAAAATAACTAAAAGAGTGGAATTGGAATGCTCCTAACACAAAAAAATGATAAATTTTTGAGGTGATGGATACCCCAATTACCCTGATTTGATTAATCAACATTGTATGCCTGTATCAAAACATCACATGTAACCCTATAAAGATATACAACTATTATGTAGCCACAATAATTATAAATAAATAAATAAATACATAAATACATAAATGTAACATACAAGAAGTGCCCATGGTAGATTTGGGCATATAGGCGATATCTACTCTTTTTGACTCTTTTCACTACTTCTATGTCTCTACCCTGCTTTATATATATATATTTTCGAATAGCAATTCTCTATACCTGGAATTCTATTATGCCCCATTTCCTACTAGAATGTAAGTTTCCATGATGGTAGGCAATGCGTCTACTTCTTTTCATTGCTATATTCCCAGTGCTAAAAGTACTGCTTGACACATAATAAGTGTTCAATAAATGTATGCTGGATGAATTGATGAATGATTTTAGCATTGACTCCTTCCCTTTCATGAATGAACAAATGCAAATACATATATGTATATGTTGTCCAAGTTCATAAACCAAGTTAATGCTATACCTGGAACTAGAATTCACAAGTTCCTTCTCTATGATTATTTTCATTGCATTATTGAAGTCTGCCAAAATTATGCAATGTTCTTTGTGGACATACTTCTCTTTCAGGTTCATAGAGAATGTGACTTTGAGGTATTCAAATAGCTTTTCAAAGGCAGTGTATTTCTTACACTTCTACTGAATTTGATGGTTAAAGGTACTTGTAGTGCTCTATTGATTCTTTTAGGTTTTTCATCCTGACAAAAAAGACTATTAGCTAGCTTTATGAATCATAATGACAATAATTTTACATATATAGCATATTGTATTTAAAAATACTGTCAAATGAACACTCATAACTACAAATTTTAGCTCAATCTCACATTAACCCTATGAAGTGAATGGGGTTGGAATTATTTTCCTCATTTTACAGAGATGTCAGAGACACCCAGTGATAAGCAACTTATCTAAAGTCACAATATAAATAACTAAAAGATATAGCAATAAACCATAGTTCTAAGGTGGCATTTTATATTCATAGGACTTATCCAAGATTCTCAACTACTGTAGCCTACTATCTGGATATTTTTTCTTCCCCTTGCCACTTACATAAAAATTCACCTGTCCTGGATACTGTCTCTTATCATGGTTGTCACTTACACTTTAATATTAATTCAACAGATTTTACTAGCCAAAGCCTAGTGAGTGATACAAGAATGAACAAACCAAGGACCTTCCTTAAAGAGCTTTTAGTCATTAGTGTAACATTTTTAGTCTGGCTAAAATATATGTACCTTATAAGAGGTGTTATGCCTTACGTGACTATATAAGGAGGGAAAAGGTGAAGATTCTGGTGCTAATCTAATATAGTGGTGCTCAAGTTTGCCTACCTATTAGAATATTCCAGGGAGCTCTGGAACATACCAAAGCTAGCCTGGAGTCTGGGCAGTGGACTTTTTGAAAGTTCCTGTAGGGATCCTAATGTACAGCCAGGATTGAACCATTGGTCTAAAGGGGATAAATCACACTGTATGGAAATAACTGAGGAAAGCAAAAGACAAATAAATAAAGACATATTTGACTTTCTTTTCCCTTGGAGTGTCAGTCATTTAGTTAACCAGTTCTTGATACCAATAATATTTAAACGGTTTTCATTGAAACAGTAGCTTTCCTGTGTCTTGAGTTCCAATTTTTAAAAAAATTTCTTCCCTCAAATCTAACAATTTCCCTTTGATGATGATATAAATCTGATCAAGTTTATATTTACAAAGTTTGGCAGGGAAATACCCAAGTGGATCCCAAGTGGATGAGTCAAAATTGAAATAACTGTCTGTTTTTATGTATAATTCAGGTGAAACTTGGTTTATGCCCTGAGTTCTCCGCATTGCTCATCTTCTTATGCTAGTTTGCTTTTATTTTAGATGGCGCTTCTTTGCCCTTCTATTTTCAGCTTTATCCTAGGTTTGGGGTCAGCCACATAGATTATTCTGGTTTATTTATTTTTTCCTCTTATTTAAAAAAACTGTTTTTCTTAAAAAATAAAGATCTATATTTTTTTATATGCTCCACTTTTCCTACAACAAGAGTTTCCGAGATGTTCTAACAGCTTTAGAAGAAGAAAATTTGAGAGGTAGGTCTAATATAAGGGAATGGAAATTCCTTAAAGAACTTCTGTAGAGATCGAAGCAAATATGACAGAGAGACAGACAGAGAGAGAGAAAGAGGAAGAGAGAGAGAGGAGAGAGAGATTTTCACCAGTGCATGGTCCTCCAGCCTTGAACTCTAACTCTTACAATGGAATCTAGGACTTTGTTGGGAATGGCCTGCATGACTTCTTTGAAAGATTGAAGTCAAATATGTGCTTATTCTATTGCTATGGTAATATTTGTATATCTTTCTTTTCCCTCTCCAATCTGTCAGGTATATCAGTACCATATTAATCTTCTTAAAATACCCCTTCAATGATCATGCTATACTCTTACCTTGCATCTACCAAAGGCCCCCCATTTCTTAATATATTGAATTTGAAATATTTGGTATGGTTTTCAAGGTCCTTTGATAATCTGTTCCTACCTAACTTATTTGCTATTGATTTCAAACATGGCTTTCATACCAATCAAGCTGGTCTCCTTGTTGTACTATAAAAATACCAGGTTTCTTTTTACCTTCTTCTGAATTGCTCTCAGTTTGTATATTTCTTTTTTTTTTTTAACTCTGCCTCTTTAAATCCTACCTATCATATGAGTTTTAGGATGAGTTCCAATTCCTTTATGAAAACTTCCCCAATCTATTGCTCTAATTGATCCCCTCTTTTCTAAAATCTTAAAATACTCATCCTCCCCCCCAATGTGACATTTGATTAAATATAACCTTGTCACTATTTTAGTTACTTTAACTATGTCAGCCCTGTAAAATACCTGAGGGGATTGTTTATGCTTTTTCTCTTACATCTTCCTTGTTTCTAACTTGGTGCTAGGCACATGGTTAAGACATAATAAATATTTGCTAACTGCTAACTGATGTTGGTGTTGCCTAGTAGCCTGGGCCTATAGACATTGTCAGTTCTGTCAACAGAGGCTGCGGAAATTCTGCCAGAGATTATGTCTGCATAAAAATAAGCCTCTGGCATAAATTGTGATAACTGCCACTAGAGAATTCACCTGCAGGAAAGGGACCTCAGGCATATTACTTGGTGCTCTAGGAGGCTTTTATGCCAGGTTTTCCACTGTCATAATACAGCTAAGCCGTGTGCTAATGTGATGATGTGCGTCTCTCCAATAATTCACTGTAAATCTCTACCTACTTAGTTTTCTGACATGGCTTTGGCATTCTAATTTCCAATAGGCTATGCCTCAGAATTACCATGGATTACAAATTTGTGGAAAAAATTAGACGTACTCTGGGAATCAAAAATTAGCATTTTAAAGAAACATTTTATTTTCTGTAAAAACTCTATTTTCACAGTTAAATGTTCTGTTTTATCATGAATGAACAAAATAAGACTGAGATTTCAATGAAAAAATAGACTCAGAAGGTAAAGAATTTAATTCCTAGATCTAGAACTTCTCTTTGAACACACTTTTTTTATACTCCTTTCCTCACTTAAATTACTATCAACCCACACTATAACCACTAATTCTCAGACCCTGCTCTATTCTCCAAGTTTCTCTCTTGCTCCTTCTCTCTCCCCCCTCCACAGACATGCACAGACACACAGAGACAGGCACACATCTCACCCATGTCCCTAGCCAAACTGTAACCTATGGTCATATGCCTGACATGGTAAGAATGTATTTATTTACAGTCTATATTTTCTTGCTCCCCAATTCTCCCATTTTTTTTACATTGACAAAAAGTAAAAATTCAATAAATACTAGCAGTTATTATTATTGTCATATAACTCTCTCAGAATACAAACTTCTTTTCTGCACTGTGCATTGCCTTACTGAAGTCCCTGAGGACTCTCATGATGAAAGCTCTTGAGCTCACACCATTCACTCCTCTGAGGCTCTCACTAAAGACGCCTACCTCCTTCCAACTGTGATCACACATTCATGTTATGCTCCCCTTATGTACCCAATTGGTACTCATGTCACACTTATTCATCTGATGGCTTCAAAATACATCCAAGTCTTTTATATGTGTGCACTTTGTCTCCTTCACTTCATCTTAAGTTCCAGATCACTTGATTCCTCAAGTGTTAGAATGGTATGTTTGCTTCTTTTGTACCTTACCGTGACACCACTGTAAGGGTCTTGCATACTGCCTGGGCTCAGTAAATGTTATAGTGAAAGTAAAACACATGCTTGAAAGAATCCTTTTTTAAAACTAACCCTCGAATACCTACAAAATGCTCAAGGGAGCCCAACAGAGGAGTAGGTGAGATTGAGCAGCAGCATTTATTAAAAATGATTTGGATCTGCGATACAATTTCTTTTAGACTGGATTTTTCCTTAGGCTTAGGACATGTGCTAATTCTCTCAGCTGCTTTAATCATGTAGATATTAAACAATGTGGGGGCATCAAACAGTCCTTTAGAGTTATGAGAAGTACATTCTATTAATAGAAACGAGAGAGGATGAAAGCCAAGCATGTGGTGACTGGCAGTCCCAGCAGCAGGTGTCTTGACTGAGGATGGACCCCAAGATCTACTGGAAAATGCAAAAATGGAGAAACTCAAAGCTGTCACGGAAAAAGGATTCAAAACTCAATGAAAATCAAAGAGGGCTGCAGACTTTCATGGAGGCTTTTAAAAGGAAAACCTTAAGTTTGTCTGAATTATAAATAGAATCCATTTGAAGACATATTTCCCCTTTTAAAAAATCATCCCAAAATACAAAAATAAACACAAAAAAATCAACAACCATAACAATAACATTTCAACAAAATCTAAAGTCCAACAAGGGAAGGTTGACAGCCAAACCTTTTTTTAAAGTAATGGTAGCCAGGAAAGAAGATGATGGGTTGTAAGAATCCACCACCTGGAAAAGGAGTTACCTGGGGAGTGACAGCTGCCATAGGAAAAGTAGAACAAACACACCTGCTGTCAGGCACACCTGTTCTTTTCTGGGAGAGGAACCATGAGGCTGAAACAGCAGAAAATGCCCAAGAGCAGGATAGGATGCTTCTTGCGACCCTTAAATATTGTCCCTGACTCCTCTGGAGTTATTCCCCTGGCAGGAATGGCTGCAGAGTAGCCATAGAAGATTCCATGTAAGTCTTTCAAATTTCATAGTCTCTCGAATTGATTTTCTGGAGGATAGAAAGAAATTACTTAAAGTCCTGAACAGAGGAGGGAGGCAAACATTTTCTATGGGCTACCCTGGAGAAAGAAGATAAATTATTGTGTGCTATATTAAAATATGACTTAAAGGTTTTGGATCTCAGATGGCATGAAGCCTATTGGGACTGGGGTCATCAGAGGTTGTGAGAAGAGGGAAGATACCACACACACACACACACACAGACACACAGACAC
>NW_012155507.1:4589357-4613555 GCF_000956105.1 Propithecus coquereli | reverse complement strand
AACACACTTTTTTTATACTCCTTTCCTCACTTAAATTACTATCAACCCACACTATAACCACTAATTCTCAGACCCTGCTCTATTCTCCAAGTCTCTCTCTTGCTCCTTCTCTCTCCCTCTCTCTCTCCCCCCTCCACAGACATGCACAGACACACAGAGACAGGCACACATCTCACCCATGTCCCTAGCCAAACTGTAACCTATGGTCATACGCCTGACATGGTAAGAATGTATTTATTTACAGTCTATATTTTCTTGCTCCCCAATTCTCCCTTTTTTTTTACATTGACAAAAAGTAAAAATTCAATAAATACTAGCAGTTATTATTATTGTCATATAACTCTCTCAGAATACAAACTTCTTTTCTGCACTGTGCATTGCCTTACTGAAGTCCCTGAGGACTCTCATGATGAAAGCTCTTGAGCTCACACCATTCACTCCTCTGAGGCTCTCACTAAAGACGCCTACCTCCTTCCAACTGTGATCACACATTCATGTTATGCTCCCCTTATGTACCCAATTGGTACTCATGTCACACTTATTCATCTGATGGCTTCAAAATACATCCAAGTCTTTTATATGTGTGCACTTTGTCTCCTTCACTTCATCTTAAGTTCCAGATCACTTGATTCCTCAAGTGTTAGAATGGTATGTTTGCTTCTTTTGTACCTTACCGTGACACCACTGTAAGGGTCTTGCATACTGCCTGGGCTCAGTAAATGTTATAGTGAAAGTAAAACACATGCTTGAAAGAATCCTTTTTTAAAACTAACCCTCGAATACCTACAAAATGCTCAAGGGAGCCCAACAGAGGAGTAGGTGAGATTGAGCAGCAGCATTTATTAAAAATGATTTGGATCTGCGATACAATTTCTTTTAGACTGGATTTTTCCTTAGGCTTAGGACATGTGCTAATTCTCTCAGCTGCTTTAATCATGTAGATATTAAACAATGTGGGGGCATCAAACAGTCCTTTAGAGTTATGAGAAGTACATTCTATTAATAGAAACGAGAGAGGATGAAAGCCAAGCATGTGGTGACTGGCAGTCCCAGCAGCAGGTGTCTTGACTGAGGATGGACCCCAAGATCTACTGGAAAATGCAAAAATGGAGAAACTCAAAGCTGTCACGGAAAAAGGATTCAAAACTCAATGAAAATCAAAGAGGGCTGCAGACTTTCATGGAGGCTTTTAAAAGGAAAACCTTAAGTTTGTCTGAATTATAAATAGAATCCATTTGAAGACATATTTCCCCTTTTAAAAAATCATCCCAAAATACAAAAATAAACACAAAAAAATCAACAACCATAACAATAACATTTCAACAAAATCTAAAGTCCAACAAGGGAAGGTTGACAGCCAAACCTTTTTTTAAAGTAATGGTAGCCAGGAAAGAAGATGATGGGTTGTAAGAATCCACCACCTGGAAAAGGAGTTACCTGGGGAGTGACAGCTGCCATAGGAAAAGTAGAACAAACACACCTGCTGTCAGGCACACCTGTTCTTTTCTGGGAGAGGAACCATGAGGCTGAAACAGCAGAAAATGCCCAAGAGCAGGATAGGATGCTTCTTGCGACCCTTAAATATTGTCCCTGACTCCTCTGGAGTTATTCCCCTGGCAGGAATGGCTGCAGAGTAGCCATAGAAGATTCCATGTAAGTCTTTCAAATTTCATAGTCTCTCGAATTGATTTTCTGGAGGATAGAAAGAAATTACTTAAAGTCCTGAACAGAGGAGGGAGGCAAACATTTTCTATGGGCTACCCTGGAGAAAGAAGATAAATTATTGTGTGCTATATTAAAATATGACTTAAAGGTTTTGGATCTCAGATGGCATGAAGCCTATTGGGACTGGGGTCATCAGAGGTTGTGAGAAGAGGGAAGATACCACACACACACACACACACAGACACACAGACACACAGACACACACACACACACACACACACTTGCCCAAAGGCCTACACCCCACAGTAATTTTTTGGCCTTTAACTGTGGGTGGTCACTTATGAACATGCCATCATTTGTGGTTCTGCAAAGTGACTATGTGGCCATTGATGCTTGCAAAAGTTGAATTTTGAGCTTCCACAGTAATCCAGAGAATATTGCAGCCCCGTGAAAATAAATCAGACCAAAAGGGCAAGATAGCTCTGTAACAGATTAGCTATACTAGCTTTGTAAATGCTCACAATGCCCTACAGGAAAGCCTGCTGCCAGCAGATAAGCCAAACTAGAGTTCAATATCAGTGGCAATATTTTGTCCTGCCTTGTAAAAAAAATGATATAGTAAGGAATGAAACTAATTGAGGCAGTGGCAATAGTGAGATAGAAAGAATTTTAAATGTAACTCATGCATAGCCCAAAAATGGACTAAAAAGTTCACTATTTTTGAGCACCTACTAGGTACTCGTTAGGTATTGTAAAGAATTCAAGAGACCTCTATATCAATACAATTAAAAGTATTTTCAGTCCCTATTCTTAAGGAACTTAACATTTCATTGGGGAGACAAGCTTTACAACCAATGCTTAAGCCAGCAAATAGTCAACAGCAAGGCTGTGAATGTCAGACAATAAAAACTGGAGGTGTTCACAGAAGGCAGTGAGCAATATATGCGGAAGTCAGAAGTCATGAAGGAAGACTTTATCAAAGAGGGGAGACTTAAGTTATGCCTTTAGGATGAATAGGATTTGTAAATGCTAGAAATAATCCCAGAAAGAATGTTTGGAACTAAGACTTAAAGGAAATATGAGATTCCAAATATGACCTTCAGCATGAGTCACAGTCACTATGTTTATTTACTCTTGAGTATAAGAATCAGTATAGATATTTTTATTAATGTGGAAATTAAAGTCCCTAGAAATTCAAGTGAAATAAATCACTACAATTTACATGGGGTTTTTCTAAGCTTACATATAATGCAAACAGAAAAATAAATTTTTGAATTTTTACCTTAATTAAATTTCAGGCATTCCTGCATGCTTAGATTTAAGATCATAAGCAGTACTAGAGTAAAAAAATCCCAAGAGGTGCCTCTGAATGGATTCCATAATAAAGTCACTACACTTGGTGAGTTCACATTCAAATCAATCATAAATTCTATTTAAAAATAATCCCAGGAGTAATCTTAAAACCAAATCCTCCCCAACTCTATAGCTCCAACTCTTGATTATCCATGTGGCTGTTGTACAGAAAATTAATCTCTGCTTTTCATGGAGTCCTACTCCCAGATTTTTATGCTGGGTGGCAGTATTAACCAGTTTGTATTTCACATTCCTTTTTAGCTACTGTACTCTCAAGAAGGTGTTAATAAGCAGTGAAAAGGCAAAAGGGCCATCAGCCAAAGGAAGAAAAGCACACAAAATACAACTGGGAAAGCCTTCTTTCAATAACCCAACATTGTGAGCATTTGATTTACCAGTCAAATAGAACATGTCCATGAGTTCAAAGAGGATAAATAAATCTAAAGACTCATCAAGGGTGATCAGAACAGTCTTGAGTGATTTCTCAACTTACAGACAATATTTAATTTAGTATTTCAAAGGGCACTTTAAAAAGGGGGATTAGCTATTATCCATTGTTAATTTAAAAAGATGTTTAATGTCTTCATTAATGTTCTACAAATCCAGAATTTGTTAAAATTTCAACAGGCTTTGTTAAAATTTTCTATTAGTGAAAAATGTGCATAAAACAAATTAATTTTGAAATTAAAATTTGGACAGGAAGAGCTTAAGCTATTTAAAATAAGCTTTTAAAAAGCACTTTGAAGGCATACATTCATGTTCCAATAATTGGTAATCATTCTTATTTATTCATTAAAGCGGGCACCACAGGATCTCTATTTGGCCACACTTTATTTACCCAGTTTAAGTTCCACTGCATTTTAGAATCATTTTTGCATATTTTACTCTATAATTTTTATATGGCTACATAATACTACTTGTACTATTTTGTGAAATTTATTTTCCATATAAACATTTTCACATGTTATCTCACATTTTTTATTATAAAAAAGAATGCCTGCATATGGTAAACATTTCTAAAAGTAAAACAAAATATATATAGGATGAAAAGTGATACTTCCTTCTATTCCTGTCCAAGTGCTACTCCCCAAAGGTAACAATTCAGAATATCTGTGTATCTCTTATGCATGTACATACATTCATATCTTTGTATGTCTGTGCCTGCAGCTTTGTACATGTGTATCAAGTGTAATGTGTGCATATTTGTGTATATGTGTATGTGGATAACATATTTTCAATGAAATTTATAAGATTATGATACAGACTGTGTTATAGTTTTTAATTTTTTTAACAATATAATGTCTTAGAGATATATCTGTCTACGTCTTTTTAATGGTGGCATAAATGGAAGAATTGATTTTTTACCAGTCCCTACTGAAGGAGATTTAAGGTATTTCCATTTTGTTTTTGTCAGATATTATCACAATTGTCCTCCAAAGAGATTGCAAGGACTTGCATTACATGAGAGTGCCTGACTATGTATTTTAAAGTAATAAAACTGCAATTCTTACTAATGTATTCAAACATGCAGATGGACTTTTTCTCAACTGACCTAAATTAGCTATTCTATAGATCCTACTATACAATATTTTCCTTTGATTTTGAAGACACTGATGCTATTGTCATGGCATAATTTGCCCCCTTTGCTAAAGTTTTCAGCTCATTTATGTTGTATATGTGGCATTTGCTGGGAGAAGAGGGAAAGGAAAATGGTTTATGTTCTATGCTTTTGTATTTTTTTGACTACTGCCTATATGGCTTGTGAGGAGCTGCTTTTCCTAGTATACTACAAACAACAGTGGCAGAACAGGTAGGAAATCAATGTTGCAGCAGATCAGAGAGTCAGTCTGGCAACGGATAGGAGCGGTAGAAACAAAAGAGCTAGGAGATAACCAAATATTGAACTTTGAGTAGTCAACTCTTTCGTCTTTCTCCCCAAACACTGGTATGCTCGGTGGAAGAAAATGGAGCCGTATAGTTTGGGAGGTAAAGAGAATGTGACTACAACCATTCTATTGAAAAATTATATTTTAAATGTCTCCCTATAGGTTACACAAGGCTGTTTTCTTGCAGATATCACTTATTGAAGAGTTGCTTAACATGGTTCATTGTGAATTAAGTGGAAAATAACAACTAAGGAGAGTTGAGGGCAACATAATCTCTCTGGAAATAAAATATTGTTTTTTAACAGGTGGGCAATTTGGAGGATTAAATTAATGCTTTAAGGCACCATTTAGTGCATTGATGGTAAACTTATCATATTTTTTAAAAAGTTATAGTAGAATTGATGATTTGGACTGATCACTTCCCTCTGACTCCAACTCCTCATCTATAAAAGTGACAGCTCCTTCATTTCTATGATTCTGGTATTATGAACATATTTAATAATCACATGGTATAAGCATAAATATATTCTGTGGTCAGAAACATTAAAATGTTCATTTTAGATTTTTTTACATCCACTATTGGTTCAATTTCTTCTAACAAAGATAAGTCTGGAATACCTTTTGCTCCTCTGTGCCTGGCTAGATTTTACTTTTGAACTTAACTTAGATGTCATATCTTCCAGGAATCCTTCCCTGACCCTTCTAATCCCTTATTTGAGTTACATGCTCCTCCTACTGTTATCACTCTGTATTTTAAATTATCTGCATTTTTTTCAGTCTCCCAATTTGATTATAATAAGCCAAATTGGCAGTGACTACGCCTTTGTATTCCTAGTGCTTAGCACAATACCTGCCACATAGCAGAGACTCAAATGTTTGCTGAATTAATTAATTAAAGCACTACAGTCAAATCACTCTTGTCAATTATTTTTATGGTAGAAATTTCTAGACTTGCTACATCATTGGCTGGTAAGTGCAACTACCCATTTATATTCTTAGACATCTCATAGGTATCTCAAAATGAAAATGTTTAAAACAGAATTCTTGATTTCCAGCCTGAAACTTATTATTCTTTTCTTAGTCTTCCCCATATTGGTCTTTCCAGCCAGAAACCTTACTCATTCTTAATTCTTCCCTCTCCCTCTCCACTCAAATATAACCTTGAACAGAAGGCCATTTAGGTTATATGTCCAAAGTATATCTCGAATTAGTCGACTTCCTTCTAGTTTCATCTTTTGCATGGACTTCTGCAATAACTTAATAACTGATTTCTCGTATTTGTTTTTGTATTCCCCATCCATTATCCAAACAATTGCCAAGATGTTCTTTCAAATATGTAAACCCAACTCCTACCCCTATTTAAAATCCATAACCATCTTCTTACTACCCTTAAGAGAAAGTCTAAAATCTTTAGCATGGCATTCAGAGCCCTATGTCTGGTCTCTTCCTATGTTCTCAGCTTTATTAAGTAGCACCTTTTCCCTCTTTTTCTGCAGTAATTCCTTACAATTACTAAAACACACCAAACTCTTTCATGCCTTAGAGATTTTGTACATGCTGTTCCCCCTGCTTAGAATGCTCAGTCACTGGTTCTACACATGCTTGGCTTCTTCTTACCTTTCTTATCTCAGCTTAAAGATTACCTTCCCGAACACAATAAGTAGATCCCTAGGCTTACCCTATTATCTTCTACCAACACTCTGTTCATCACACTCATAACATTGGTTATTCTCTATCTCCTCAAATAGACCACAGCTCAATAAAGACAAGGTCTGTATTTGTTTAATTCACCACTATACTCAGCACTTAGCACATCGCCTGGCTCATTATAGGCGTTCTCTCCATATTTCTTGAATGTAACACTATACGAATGCATAATAGATACTGATTGGAAGTTGAAATAATGACAATGCTGTACTGTCTTTGGTGCAAAATCAAAACGTGGTTAATCATGGGGGTACACTCTTAATGAAAAGATCTTTAGTAGCTAGTCACAATTCTTAAAATACAGTATAACTTTAAGTACTTACCCACCACACCTCACACATAAATAGTGGCAAGAACCACTGAAAATATTTACTCATTTATTCACTTATTTATTCAACAAATTATATAATAATAATGATGAATCAATAATGACTATGATAATCCATATATAGAAATACTGCTGTTATAAATGAATGAATTCGATTAAAATTAAAATGGGATTATCAGCTAATTTTTATTTTTTTGGTAAGTTATATTTAAGTGCCTTTAAATTCCTCCACAGGTATATGTTTATTTTTCCTGTCTAGACGCTATACATGGAGGGTAGGTCCACAGGTTTTATTTTTCCTGCTCCAAGAGTGCTTGTTGCAATGCTCAGCAGATAAATAGATGATGCTTATGTAAGTGCTTCTCCCTGTATTGACATAGAACATGAGCATTTCCATTATAGAATCCATACTAAGATCCAAATGGAGATATTCCCTGAGAAAGAGAAAATACGGATAGGAAAAGAAAAGCCTAATGCGAGCTGGAAAGTCTGTCAATGATAGGCAGAATTACATTAGGATAAGTGCTGTCATGCATCATCAAGTGCATATATTCACATTCAATTTGGGGGAGGTACTAGGCTTAGCACCATACAAACTAAGTTTGTTTATCCCTTCTAGTAGCTTGCTATCGAAGATGCTGATTATACTGCAAGGTACATAAATAATCTGAAGAGCTGTTATTCATGCTGCCTCATATAGCAACTCGATGGGCTGTGTCATTGCAGTATATTATTTGTTATTGAATTTCCTCATTTTCATTTGCTGAGCTGATTTTTATCAATACTATTATAGCTTCTTTTTATTTATAGCTTCTATTAATCTTGACTTTGTATTGTTTGCATTAAAGAATGGTCTGAAGTATTTCTATTAAAATGATTAACATTTTTTTCACTGAAATTTAGCCAAAATATTAAAGAAAATACATTGTCATATAACTCCATATATGTTGGTGCAAAGAAAAACATAATTTAATTCCAGTTGTAAACCAGAACAACCCCATATCCATAATATCATAAAACATGAATATAATATAAACCTATAAATGCCCAGACATGGTGCCATTTCCCAAATAACACAGCAATTAGGTAATATTTGGTCAGAGAGAAAAAGCAAGATTTCTGGAAATTATTCTCATAAAGGTAATAATCTCCTTACAATTTCAGTTGAAGTTCAAATTATATGGACAAACTGGTAACACAAACTGTTTTCAATAAGAAAAGGGAATTTAGAAGTACCTTAATTGTTTTTTCTGCCTGTGTGATGTCAAGTATCTGATTTATTTAAACTCTTCAACTTTCAGTTGGTTGTTTTAGTAACACATAAACACTGCCTAAAAACAATCTTTACAATGAGCAAATTTGTGATATGTGTAGATGACTATCACAATTTTAGGTTTCACAATAGCCAGAGTAAATGATTTGCGTCTAGCAAATCCATCTACTTACATGTCAGGAGAGGAACATGGTTTAATAAATCTGAATTGGTTCTGAAGTGGGAATTGCATAAGGATGACAATAGTGAGAAATATGGTAAAATGGAAGAATTATTTTTGAAATCTCTTTTCTTCATGCAGAAGACTACTGAGAGTTTGTAGAATTGCTGAAAGGGGTGGAAACTACACATTTGTGGATTTCTTAGTGAACATAATCTCTCCACAGATTCCTGGCTAAAATGTAAAACTGCAGCATTCTGGTGAATAATTGTATATACATCAATGCTCAAATGAAGGCATTCTGTAGAAGTTGTATGCACAATAAATCACCATCTGTACTTGGCCCTTGGAGTCTATTTGAATGCCCATTCAGTCCAAGCCGGCTGGCTAGATATGTCATTGATTTTCTTCTTCAGTGCCATCCCTGGGAAAAAAGCCAATGTTTAATAATGGAAAAGATCACAACTTAAAAAGGGAGGGGGGAAGAGAAGGTATTTTGAACCCACATCAGCAAGTTCCTGGAAACTAGGTATATTAACAAGGTATTCATGGACTTAGGTTGGATATAAACAAATATATAAAAACAAATATTCATCTGAATAAGAAAGGGAATTACAACATCTTTGACTAGGAAATCTCACTCTGCCAATGATATCCTACCCTTCTACCTATTGGACTTTCTCATGTTCGTAAAACCTATTGTTCAACCTTGACAAAGACCACAAGATTGATAACCTCTTCTTATTCTCTCAGTCTATCAACCTCCCTCTTAACTTTAGCTCTTCTCTATAGTTCTCTTGAATCCAGTATCAACTGGATTGTTTCAACTAATCAATTGTTTCGACTAATCTTTCAACAGCATTATCTCTGCCTTCTCCCTCAACTTTCTACCTGACCTGTCCTACCAATCCTCTAAGAGGTTTTACCTTGGTTTCCACTGTTCCTGCACCAAGGCTGATAAGAAAAGTCATATTACTGTACTTAGTATCCCTTTTCTAGGGATATTTCCCTGTATCAAAATGGTTACTATACGAAAAGGCTGGATCAACTATACTGTAGCCATTACTTACAATGGCTACAAGGTCATATGTGATCTAGCTCCTGCCCACTTCTCTGACCTCATCTCATATCACTCTCCCTTTCACTCACTGAGATCCAACTACCATGGCCTTCTTTCTACTAATTAAATATGCCAAGTTCATTTACTACTCAGGGCTTTTACACTTGTTCTTCCCTTTGCCTGAATGATCTTCATCCCAATCATCAAAAAGCTGGTTTCTTCTTGTGACTCAGGTGTCAGCCAGTTGGACCTCCCTGATCATACAGTCTGAAGTAGACCCCAACACCAGTTATTCTCTATTATAAACCTGTTTTAATTTTTCAGAAAATATATCAGTAGCCAGAAATATATTGTTTATTATCAATCTCTCTTTGCAAGGGTGTAAGCTCCCAAAAGTAGAGATCATGTCTGTGTTTTTCACCACTATATCCCCAACACTCAGAACAAGACCTGAAACATTGCAAAATGCAAAATATTTGTTGCATGATGCAATGAATTGCCACCATTGAACGGTTCATGTGTCAACATCTGACCCAAGTTTTATCAATCAAGGTATGTTTTTCAGATCCTACCCCTGGCCACACTGGTTGATCTAGGAGTGGGCAACTAAACAAAGCAGAGCTAATCAGAGTCCTTGCTTAGGATTTTAGGACTTAGAGTCCATCAAGTAGAATCTTTATCAGGGTGGCCAGAACTGTAAGAAAAGAAGCTCAATAGCCTTTACCAGCCATGTTTCACACTCTGTGAAGAAAGCCAGTGTGCATGAAAGAAAATGAAACTTAAATACAAAGACCACTAGAAAGATTTAAAGACTATGCTGATAATAATTGATTCATTAGCTCTAATTATTTTAGATATCAGTCAATCTCTGCCCTTTATGAAGTTTGATATTCAAAACTTTTCCTAAAATTTCCTAAGCCAACAAATTCCTCCTTTTTGCTTAAGGTAGTTTCAGTTGACTTTCTGTTGCTTACAGCTGAGATCCTAACTTACATGCTAACCTTCCCTGCATCCCTACTACCATTTACTAGATTGGCTCCTAGTCTGTTCCTTCTCTCATTGTTCATTCTACTAATGTTTCTTACTGTACTCACAACCTTCTTTCACCGAATCTTGACAGATGACATCGTCTCCTACTTAATATAGAAAACATATACTGTGAAACATGATGAACTCCTTCAATTATCCCTCCTACTCTCATGTTTCAGAGACTAAACCTTCCATCTGTATTCTGGATCTCATCACTTTAGGCTTTCTCCAGGACCTTGCCTCCTTAGATAGTACCTCTCTTTCCTATCACTTAATATTGTTTTCTTCATTAGTCATTTTCCCTTGCTCTAAAAACATTCATTCATTCATACTTCAAATATTTATTCATTGCTACTGTGGCAGGTACAGGACTAGGCCAGCTTACATGCTCAAGTTTTATTCCATACAAAAATAAATAAAAGAGACAATAAGAATTCTTTCCTGAAGGTTGTATTCTCCTTTAGTTATTGCCGCTCTTCTTGACCATCCCATCCCTTCTCAGCCAAGCACTTTAAAAGCCTATACTTGATCTCTCCACTTCCTTTTTCTGCATTCATTCCTCAACCCACTGAAATCTGCCTTCTACTTCTACTACTAACTTAAAAACTCTCTCATTAAAAAACAAAACAAAACAAAACTCTCTCATTAAAGTCAGCAACGAAATCCTAAGTGCCAAATCTGGTAAAGATTTTAGAGTCTTTACTTAACTAGACCTTTTTTGTATATGATGCTGTTTTTCCCTGTTTCTGGATTCTTTATTCATTCTTGACTCTTTGTTCTTTCTTGACTTCTATAATACCACATTGTCTTGAATCTCCATTAGTTTTCTATTTCTCAGCATTTTTCCTGGGTTCCTGTTCCTGCCAGTTCTTTAAATGTTGGTGTGCCCCACGATTTTGCCCACTGTCTTCTTCTTTTATGTCTTCTACTCACTGTACATGCTCTTCCTATGTGATTACTTCCAATCTCATTTATCAATTATGTATCAACAACTTCCAGATCCATTTTTTAGCCTCAGTATTCCAAGTCTTGTATATCTAACTTCATGTGAAATATTTCTACCTTGAGAACCTACAGCCCCTGCAAAGTCATGTTCAAGAGAGAATAGTTGGGCCGGGCGCGGTGGCTCACACCTGTAATCCTAGCTCTCTAGGAGGCCAAGGCGGGCGGTTTGTTTGAGCTCAGGAGTTCGAAACCAGCCTGAGCAAGAGCGAGACCCCATCTCTACTAAAAATAGAAAGAAATTAATTGGACAACTAAAAATATATAGAAAAAATTAGCCAGGCATGGTGGTGCATGCCTGTAGTCCCAGCTACTCGGGAGGCTGAGGCAGGAGGATCGCTTGAGCCCAGGAGTTTGAGGTTGCTGTGAGCTAGGCTGACGCCACGGCACTCTAGCCGGGGCAATACAGTGAGACTCTGTCTCAAAAAAAAAAAAAAAAAAAAAAAGAGAATAGTTTTTCTCTAAAACTCTGCCTTTCTTGCTTCCCTACCTTAATTGCTGGAACCATCCCTTTACTGACTCATCAAAGATAGAAATCTTGATTCTTTTCTCTCCTTCATGACTTTACATTCAGTCAGCCACAAAGTCTTGCCAATTTTAATTTATCTCTCATGTATGTCTCCCTTCTTTAAGTTTGGACATTCAGTGCCTAACTTAAGCCCCTCATTGTCTCTTTCTCTAGATTATTGCAGTATCTTCCTAACTGGTCACCTTTTACTTAATCTATCATTCCCTCTTCCAATGTGTCCACCTCACTGCCAACAGAAAACACAGAAGTTTTGAAATCCTCCCTACTGTATAGGAATATGCTTAGTTAAAAAGTATACCTTTGAAATTTTCCCAGTTATTTTGACTAGGCTGTAATTAACCAAGGAAAGTAGAATTCTATTAACAGCAACAAGAAAGCCACTGAATACTGGTAATAGCATTGGACAGAGATGTATTAATAAAAACAGTGGAGAAAAAGAGATGGCAATATAATTTAGAGGAGAACTCAATTCTCACCTGACTTCTTGTTACAATTTGTATATTGCTAACATTCAAGCACTTCTTCTGAACCATGTCTACATGCCTATCAAACCCAATATTATATGATTAGCATATAACTCGGAAGTCATTTATGTTCTTTCGTATCTCAACACAAGCATCTTAAAGAATATCACCAGTTTTACTATTTTTACTTCGAATAGTTGTCAGTCTTGTCACTTTCTAAGGTTTGTTCTTCAAATGAGGAATTATAAAGAAGAATCTCAAAAGGGAGTATTTTAGTTTTAGGAGACTAAGGAGGATCAGACAGGCGAGTGCTGAGAAAGAAATTATCACACAGAGATCTTGTTGATTATCCTAGAAAATTTCCCTTTCCATTTTACTTTTCTTCTTTGGTTCAAAGATTCTCTCTAGAGGCAGAAAGGAGGGCTGTACATTTCAAATTATTTTTAGGACTTTGATTAACTGTGCCACCAGACCCCAGGTGACTATTAATATACTAGTAAAGGCAGTTAAAAGAAGACCTAAGGTCATTCAGTGAGTGAATGAAGCAAAATTGAAAGCATGAGTCTTGACCCAGTGATGTGATCTTTCTAGTAGACTATATAGTAGAGGCAATCCAAAAGGGGGCAAATGGGAATAAGGGACACTATCTGCACAAAAGGTTAGAAGACAAGGCTCCTCAGCATGGAATTCAGAATTAAAATAAAAGAATTTACCAAGTGAACTTTTAATTCATCCATGCTATCTCAATAAAGCTCAATCCTATTATAACGCAGCCCACGATTATAAGGCTACAAATGCACTGCAGAGAAAATCCTGTGTCTTGAAATATAAAAGCTCAGTAAAACAAAAGTCAAAATAAAAAAGCTATCAGTTATGCTGCCCAAGATGAGTTTTATAAAGTGATGCTGCTGTATTAAATTTGTGTCTGTGACCAAGAGAAAATTCCTTGAATAGTAAATGCTCCATAAATGCTTGTCCAATTGAATTATCTAATTGGCTAATGTCAATTTTTTCAATGTTTAAGGATCACTTGGGATTATACGTTGATTAGTGAATAAGTACTTCTCATCCAAAGAAAATGGGAAGCTCATGCCATAGCTTACTAGGATTTTTGTGAGAGGAGACAAACATTCATAAGATTGCTGTTAATTATGTTTCCACTTCTCATGAATTGTTTACTTTTATTATTTACCTATGTCTTGAATGGTATTGAAGCAAGCCATGTAAGTCCCTTTGTCAACTGCCAGAAGTATAATTCTCCATAATTAATCAGTAAAAGGAGAATTAAGCATTGCTTCTTTAGAATTAGGAAAAACCTGCTGCTGATAAATTGAATGCATTAAGAAATTAACATACCAGTAAATGATTGATCATTACAATTATCTGAATTTGCATTTCTAGAATTCTACTGAAAGAACTCAAAATCACTCTTCTAAGATATTTTTAGCCACATTTCCCAACTGGATGAAGTATACAAGAAATGCGATACTTGTTATTAATATTACAATTATAAGTTAAAGCATCTTTAAAAAATATTCACAACTGGACTTTAAATAAATTAATCCAATGTATTTTAAAATATAAACTCATACAAGGTTTTACCAACTAATTTCTGTTATTATCTACCCTGGTGTATAACAGAGAAATTCATCTGTATGTCATGAATCACAAAGGCTTGTAAGTCACCCACACTACTAGGCATCCTGATTAAAAAGCTGGAGGAGAGCAGACCATTTAAATAAAAGTTATTTGGCAGTTGCAAGCATCTCAATACATGTAGCTCATGAAAATATTATTGAAGAATAAATAAAATAGAGTAATGCCATCCAAGAAACACCATTCTCAGAGCTAAAAGCGATCACTTTTGTTTGAGAACGAATAATAAGTATTGATAACAATAACTAACATTAATTGAGAGATAATTATGTGCCAGATACTATTTTAGTATTTTATTGGTTTGTATTAATTAAATAAATATTTACCACATGCCTAGTATGTTCCAGGCACTGTCCTAAATACTGGGATTCAGCAGAGAACAAAACAGACAAAATTTTATGCTCTCATAGAACTTAATCTTAGTAGGAAGGACAGAAAATAAATGAGTAAAATAAAAATATGCTAATAAGTATAAATAAATATATAGTTATATATATTCATACATATAGTACAAGTAAATATATATAGTAAGTATAAATAAATACATAAAGTGTAAATAAAAATAAGTAAAATAGTATGTTAGATAGTGATAAGTAGAGTGATCATAATGTCTCAGTTTTCTCAGACAGTCCTGGTTTATACCTATGGCCCTAGTGTTATTACTCCTAGTGTGCACATTAACTCTCAAAAATGTCCTAGTTTGGACAATAAATTACATGATAACCTAAATGATAAGTACTATGAAGGAAAAAAAGCAGGAAAATGAATGTGTTGGGGGATGATTGCAATTTTCAATACCATGGTCAGGGAATGCCTCATTGAGAAGATAACCTCTGAGTAAAGATCTGTATCAGGTAAGAGATCAAGCCAAGTAGATATCAAGGAAAAGAACATTTCAGACACAGGGAATAGTGACTGTATAGGCAGAAATATGCCTGTATTTTTGAGAAACCTCATAAAATGGTTGTAACAGAATGACTGAGGAAGAGAATAGTAGGAGATGAGGTCACACATGTAAAGGGAAGTCACGTTATGTGACTCTTATGTTCTGAATGAGATGGGGAATCCTTGCAGGTTTTGAGCAGGGGGGTAACATGATCTGCCTTAGGTTTTTTTTTTTTTTTTTTGAGACAGAGTCTCACTCTGTTGCCCTGGCTAGAGTGCCGTGGCGTCAGCCTAGCTCACAGCAACCTCAAACTCCTGGGCTCAAGCCATCCTCCTGCCTCAGCCTCCTGAGTAGCTGGGACTACAAGCATGTGCCACCATGCCAGGCTAATTTTTTCTATATATTTTTAGTTGTCCAGATAAATTCTTTCTATTTTTTTTTAGTAGAGACAGGGTCTCGCTCTTGCTCAGGCTGGTCTCGAACTCCTGAGCTCAAACAATCCGCCCGCCTCGGCCTCCCAGAGTGCTAGGATTACAGGCGTGAGCCACCGCACCTGCCTTAGGTTTTGAAGGTATCATTTTGGCTATCATACTTTGAATAAATTGTATAGGTGCAAGAGTAGAAGGAGAGATTGGTTAGAAGACTATTGTAAAAATCGATATGAGAAATGGTGGCATGGACCAGGGTAGTAGCAGAGGATGTGATGTGAATTAGTCAAATTCTGAATATATTCTGATACAGAGATGACAAAGTTTGCTGATAAAATGGATGAGGTCAGGGATTGTGCCAACATTTTTGATATAAAGACTTGGAGAATAGAATTGTCAGAATCTGAGATGGAGAAAGTTGGAGGAGCAAGTTTTGAAGGGAGAGTCAGGAGTTTTGTTTTGAATTTTGTCTCAGCCTGGGTTTCCCAAAAAGCAGAATGTGAAATAAGGGATTGCATGTAGGGAGTAAACTTTGAGAAATGATCCCCAAAACAGGAATGGACGATCAGTGAAAGTGAAATAGAGAAGTAAGGAAACTCAATCCAAGGGTGAGTTTTTGAGCTGGTCAGAGCTATGAGTAACTGAAGCTTGATCTTACTGGGGACTCTCTGAACAGCCTGAACAGAAGAGGGAGGTAGTCATGAATGGCTCTCTTTTTCTTATAAGTCAAGGGTTGTCCCATGATGTGTTATCTCTCTCACACTCCTAGGTTTGCACATGCCTTAGACTGGCTGAGTGGGTTAGTATAGTCATTCTACATAAATGTAGCAGAAAAGGCGGGAAATGAGAGCTATCCGGTGTAGCTGAGAAGAGGTTTTGTTAGTGTATGTCTGCATGCAGCTGGTATGCAGTAACAGCTGGAATAAAATGGTGAGATGAAAGAAGGTGAGGTAGAGAACAAGAGGTGTCTGATACAGATATTTCAAATCTGAGATACTCATCAGACATCCAAGTGGAGATGAAAAATAGCGAGCTGGATATATAAATTTGAATTTGAGGGGAGAGGCCAAATCTGGAGATGTAAATTTTTTCAGCATATAAATGGTATTAATATCATGAAACAGGATGATCTGACTGAGGGAATAAGTATAGCAAGGGTCAGGGAAGAGGTCTGAAGGCTGGGTCCTCAAGCCTTCTAATATTTAATAGGTGGGAAGATGAGAAGGATCCAATAGAGTAAGAAGGATGGTCAATGGGATAGGAGGTGACTCAGAAGAGTATGATACCCTGAAAACCAACTGAAGAAGCAGCAGTGATCAACTGTGTCAAATGCTGCTGAAAGGTCAAGATGAAAACTAAAAATTGACCATTGAATTTAACACCATGGAGGCCCTGGTGATCTTGAAAAGAGTGTTTGCTAAGAATGTCAAGAAACTCTAAGGCTTATACATTAGAAAAACCATTAACTTAAATGTTGGATTTCCTGCAGATTGTAGTAGGGAATGAAATGAGAAAGACCATGACGCAACAATCAAACACTGAAAAACACCTGTCAGTCTTAAGCTTGATAAACCATTTTAATGAGGTAGAAGGAAAGAGAAAACAAAAGTCAGACAGTATGAACTTTAAAACATGTGAAGCTGTTAAACTGAAGACCTTAGAATAAATTGGTTATCATTGAGTAAATTACCTCTAGCTCAGTTAATTCACATAGTTCGTAATGTTATAGAGAGGTCAAGAATTTGGTCTTCACCCTAGATAGTTATTTTTTCAAAGAAAAAAAACAGAAACACCATCCCTTGGCTATGTCATACACTTTAGTCTTGCACAGCCATCTTGCAAATTGTATGAGCCTAATCCTAATCACAGTGGATTCCTGAAATTAAAGTGCAGAAGGCTCAGGTTATATCAACCCCTATTAACTAGGAAAAGCATACAGATATTTCTAATTACATGTAAGGAGCATTAGCTTCTATTATAGACCCATTTGAGCATCAACTACTATATCTTATGACTGTCTTTCTGCATTGATTAAGAGCATGACCTTTAGTGTTCAGCAGACATATGTTCAAGTCCCATGTGGGCAAATTACTAGATGTGTCCTCTTGGGAAAGTGAAACTTCTCCAAGAATCAATTTTATAACCTGTAAAATGGGGATTGGAAGTGTGCCTAAATATCATAGGGTTGTTTTAAGGGTTAAATGAGATCATGCTTAGCATAATGTCTGACACATAATAAATATTGGCTATTATTGTTCTTGAAAATGGGTAAGCATGAGGATTTTATTTGCTGAAATATAATGGTTTACAAAGTCCCACTCTACTGTCTTTGTTAGTCTAGAAGCATTTTTTTCTGCAACAGCTTTCAACTTTATTTTAAACATGGGAACTCACCAGAGACTGATTTTTGTTTTGTTTCAGCTGTTCAGAAGTCACCTATGAAGTTAAGCCTCTTATGTGGATTAAGTCAATGGCAATATTGATTTGGGCTTTTTGTGAGCTACCTATTCTAGTTATCCTAACCTTTCAAGGAGGAAAAAAAATCCCTTAGAAGATTAGAAACTTCCATTCTCACTCTGAGTAGACTTAATTATAAAATAATCCAGTGGATGCTTAGTTAGGAAGGCCATCAGTATCATGAAGTAAAGAGCAATATTCCATTTATTCAAGCTACAACATTAATTGAATGTGCCTCTTATAGTCTACCAGTGAAGGAAACTGTTCAGACTAATTTGTTTGAAATTTTAACAGTTCCTGAGCCTTCCCAATATAACCGATCCATTAGTATGTACAGAAGTTTTAATAAATACCGGTGTGTAAAGATAGCAGCTGAAGTAAGATTAGATCATAGAACGATTCAAATGGGTTTGTGGCATGAAGGCAATAGAAAGTGATGAAGAATTCCACTGAAAAAGACTCATCTGCTATTGAAGGGTCACTAAAACTCCATTCTTGGGATCAATGCCATCAGCAAGTATTAGAGGGAGCACAAGCTTTAGTGCTGAACTACCTTGCATAGAGTTTACAGAACCTACAGTGTACAAAAGCCATGATGCTTTCGGCAAGTTGTAGCCAAGTAAGACTTTTCGAATCCAATTGGTTAATGTGTACGGCTACAGTACTAAAAAAGATGAATGTTAGGAATTTGATTTGCATCAATACTCTTTCAGGATTTAAAAATTTTAATGTCCTCAAGAAGATTTGAACTGAAACCCGTTCTCTGGTGTTTCACAGAAGTTTAAATAAAGGTATTACAACTATAGCTACCATGACAGGGCTAAATATTTTGTTAAATCTGTTGCCACTATTTTGCTCATCCATGCCATTAAGCCACAGAGCAAGGGCATGGGAACCTACAATCCTCAATGAAGTCAGATCAGCTGGTGTGGAGATAGGATGCTCCCTTACTCCCATGTATAAAGTTCCAATTGATTCTATTATTTCCAGTGACATAAATTACTAGATCCTAAGAATGGGGAGGAAATCATTCTCCGAAAATAGCTATAACTGGCAATCTGTGAGTTGAGGCACCTGTGAAAGGATTTGACAGTCAGGAATAATATTTGAGTCCTGGTGGTTTTCAGAATGATTTATGTATACAATCTGAGTTCATCCTCTGCACCACATAAAGGAAATATTATCCTCACTTTACATAAGTGGAAACAAAACCTTATAAAAGTTATCTTATTAAAAGAAAAAAAATTATTGAGCACTTACTATATAGTAGGGTTTATAAAAGTAAATAAAACACAGTCTCTGCCCACAGTAACTTCACAGACTAGTTGGAGAAACAAGCAAGTTAATAATCAGCTACAATTCAGGGTGATTGGTGCTATGGTCATAGTAAGTATAGAGTGCCTTAAGAGCACATAGGAGGGACATCCACTCAAGAACACATAGGACCATGGAAGGCTTTCCAGAGAGGGCAGTGTCTAGGTGGAGACACTAAGTGGAAACTCGAAGGCTAAGAAGGACCTAGCCAGGTGAAGAGAGGGGAAGAATTGGTTTACAACAGCACTTTGGCAGAGATGAAAGCTGGTCAAAATATACCCAGGATTACAGTCAAATTTGGAATCAACAGGAAGAATTTTACCAGGTCCAGAAACATTAAAGCAATGGGGGACCATGCCTTTAAGGTTGGTAGTGGTATAGCTGGATGGCATGCACCATGAAGAAGTAAGTTTATTATTTTATTGAAGTCTGTTGGTTTTTAATGCAGAGGTAGAGGAGTTTTAGTGGACGTTTAGGTTTGTGGCATGTAGGGTAATAAAGAGAAGGCTCCAAAGGCACCACTGATGGAGAAACAGTAGCCTCAGAGGAGAGCCATGCTTGAGGCAAGTTGAAAGGTGAGAGGAACCATCCAAGAGGGTTGCAGGGGAAGGGGTGCTCATGGCTTCATTCATTTAATTCAATTCACTCATTAATTCAGGAAATGTTTACTAAGAACTTCCATGATGTATTCTGTGATGACACTGATAGTCTATTAAGTAAAAGAGGAATTTGAACCCAAATTACTATTAATTCAGTGTTCTTTCTATCACACCAGCCTGAACAATTCAGCATCAAATACATCAAAACAAAGATACTCAACTTTTAAATTCAATTTACTAAATATTTATTAAATGCCTCACCTACTGTGTGCAACATACTGCACTACATCAAAGTGTCCAATTACTGGTTACTGGCTGCTGGTTATATTCCATGCTCTCAAAAGACAGGACAGGGGAAAAGGGCTTGAAGTCCTACCTGTGGAATTTTGGTAAAATGTGCTTAGCAGTAAACACTGTCAAACTAAAAAATGGTAGACAGTTGTTGATGCTTTCAAAATCAGTGATCAAAAAATACTTACTCAACACTTCCTTTGGACAATAGTAATTGCTGAGCTGAACTCTTGTGAAATTTAAGGGTATGTAGAATAAATAATTAGAATTGTTCTGATAATATAGGGAGGGAAGAATCAACATACCACACTATCATGAAAGCTTGGTGATAGGAATGAAATAGAATCAAATTTTATGTAATTTTTAGGGGATTAGGTTTAGTGTGGTCCTGCCTGAAAGGCATGTTCTCTGAAGGTCTTTGGCAGCCTTGTGATTCAATTTTAAGTGCTTTGAACTTTGGTTCTGAACCTGAGTAATAAAAACCGCTTAATTGTGTTCCTTTTATAGCTTCCATTTTTAAAGCTTTATTTAAGCAAAGGTGCAAGTGTTTTACCAAAAGTCTATTTAGTTTGCTCAAAAGGCAACTTTCTGAAGGCACTCTTGTTGAATCTGGATGTCATGTAAGATTACAAATTACAAAAATTAAAAATAAAATAAAATAGGGAAAATAATATTTAAAAAAGATTACAAATTACACTGTGACAGTCTTCACAATGTTTTTGGGAGGCACAATTCTAACAACATAGGCTCCAGATTTTATATTAAAATATAAATTTTGATCCAACAATATATAAATGTATGCAATAGAAGTTGCAAATATGTTTTAGATCATCTTATTAGTATAGTACAACCACAATTAACAAAAAACCCAAATAATAAAGAAGCTCATTTAATTGAAATATCTCCCTTTCCATTTACCCCTGACAGTTGGCATTGATGAGAATGAGATAAATATCAAGAATACAGAGCCACTTCCAAGCTTTTAGGTTCTCTTCATTTCTACATTGAGGCCATTTTTCAATGGTGTCTATGTTTAGTGTAATAAAACTGGAAGTAACTGATCAGAATAAAATCCTTCTGTATAAACACAAAGTCCTAAACCAATTCCACACCCAAATCCTACTCTATAAACTAAGGCCTGGAAAAAAACAGACATGCATTTTAGAAAGCCTTTCATCAGTAAATTTTAGGCTAACTCTTGTTAAATACAAAAGGTTATGAACTTAAACTGCAGCTGTGTGATTATTTTCTCTAAACTTGATTTTTATGGTATGATAAAGCATCATTTACTAAAACTGCCACATATTTTTTATGAAAAGTAAAAAAAGATATATAACAATCAAGGTAGCCAATATTAAAATTTGAGCCTCTTTGCAACCTAATTTACTAAAAGACAGTGCTAAGTGCTATACATTTAATAAATTCATCTGTTCAGTAAATATTCCTGGAACATCTATTATGTACCAAATACTGTTCTAAGCTCTAAAATAAATTCTAGAAATGTGGTGGCAGAAAGACGGCACAGCCAGCCCACTTGTATTTTTAAATCAAATTGATCAGATATGTTCCATGGTCCATTGGCCACATGCATTGGTCCCACCAATAACAATTCAGATTAGAAAGAACACACTGACTGATCATCTTGGCTGTGTGTTACAGTTAGGATGCTTCAGAAATCAGCTTTATTGCCATCTATCCAAGAGGTAGTCTGAGGGAAACCATTGAGAAACACATAGCTTGCCAACCACTAACACTTGCCAAGCACACCAGAGGCTTAGAGTATTTGGGATGCGAAGCTACAGGAGAAACAGGAGCATAAGTATCCATGTATGAATTTTAGATGCTGCTCCATATTGCTTTTCTTCTGTTTTGCCTCTCCATTATTATAGATGAGTATGTCTTGCTTAGGAAAATGCCATCAATGGAAAAAAATCAGAGAGCAATCCCATTACAAATTGATCCACCTCATTCTTCCTTATATATATATGTGTGTGTGTGTGTGTGTGTGTGTGTGTATCTGATTACTTAATATATAACATAAATATGTATATGTATATATAAAAACATACAAAAAAATTCTGCATTTCTTGTGACCATCCCATTTATCAAAACCACAGATTATTTTTTTCCAATTAGTGAAGGCTATTTTGGACTGTATTTATTGATTAATTTGAGACACATTAGCATTCAGCCTAGTTATATGTCAACGTGATAATTTTTTAAGTGTTCTTGAAACTCTGGACTTGAACCATTAATGAGAAGACATAATTGGACTTCAGTAGTGAAGCCTTATAAATGTCTCAGTTGAAGCTTGAAAAATGAATCTTAACTCAAACCTTTAAATTCTATGAAAGGTTTGGGCGTGTCCTTATTAAATTTCTTTCTTTTTTTTTTTTTTTTTTGCCTTTGAGCTCATTTCTAACTGCTTTCTTCCATGACATAAAAGACAGAAAGGGTCATTCGCTCAAACAGACTCAAGAGTAATACAATTAAATACTTCATGTGTTACAGGAATGACTGGCACCAAAATAGCACTGCATATGGTTCAGTTTATACTGACGGGACAGCAGAATCCTCAGCTTTTGATATAAAGGCTTCAAATGAGAATATTTCCAAGGTTTCAGAGGATTCAAGATTTATCTTCTGTCACCTCTAGACCCTTTCAGAATTATAATGAGATAGAAAAGTGCTGAAAATAAATAGAACTTATTTGTATATGGAGCCAGTTCTGCATCACAGATGACCAAAAAAGCAAAATAACAGTTTTCTGACAGGAGGATTTCCTGACAGGACATGTTGGCATACCTCATAGTTATGCCTTTGCAGATATTTAAAACTGTTTTTGACTGTTCACATGAATATAAAGCTACATTTCAAAATACCAGTTTTACATCTTCCTCAAACCTTTGTAATAAAAGAGAATCACCATGTCATTCGGCTGTAGTCTCAATCGACCTTATGAACTAAAGCCCTTCAAGATGCCGCAGAGGTTCCCTGTTATCTACTGAATCAAATCCATGCCTTTTCACTTCAGTCTTTAGGTTTAGCAGCTGTTCCTTCTATATTTCACCAACCTGCCTTTTTCATCATTCTTCAATAGTCTCTGTACTTCAGCCATGTTATCTATTGTGTTTGCCATTCAAATTATGTGACTTATCCCTGTCTCTGCGCCTTTGTGTTAACTATGTAATAAACGAGCCCTAAAATGTTAGAAAGGAAAAAACAAAGCTTTTTTCCCCGGTCTTCGCAATCCCAGGAATATGTCTTCCCTTTGATTCTGCCTGGCAGCTGAAGCAATTCAAAAGGAAGAACAAAATTATATACCCAAAAAAGGATAGTCGCTTTGTTTCCCAGGGGATAGTCATCTATGTGACATTTAGTCAGGGAGCCAGTCTTTTCTTTCTGAAATTATGTAGATACTGAAAGGAAATACACAATTCCGCTAAGTAAAGAGTTATTTAAGAGAACACCAGAATCATCCCCCATACTATGGTGTAGTTTTTAATCTAGATTTAGGAAGAAACATTAAAGGGTCAAACACAGCATTAAACAAAGCGGGCTCAGGGATAGAGAGCAGAAATGGAATAAGTGTGTAGAGGCAAGAGTTATTTTCAGACTAAGAGCAAAAAGCAATGTAAGCCTCAGAAGCAGAAAGTCAAAAGAATTGAGAAACAGACCCAGCTATTCCTAGACAAAGAATGTCCACCAATAGACTTGATGGTCAAAGGTAAAATCACACTTGTGTAATATGTATGTAATTAGCTGTAATTGTATATTGTTTCATAGATTTAAGAATCTATGTAGAGAATTATTTCAATCAAATTTAGCCCTACTAGGTGACTCCTACCATTTGGTAATAAATTGGTACTTAGGAAGCGATGGATTGTCACTTACTGGGGTTATTTCTACTCCTAGCTAACTGATAAAGAGGAAAGGGGGAATTTTACAGAAATGATGACCTTCAAAAAGATGCCTGAGTAGATGCCCAGTAATGGGATTGCTGGATCAAATGGTAGTTCTACTTGTATCTCTTTAAGATATCTCCATATTGCTTTCCACAGAGGTTGCACTAGTTTGCAATCCCACCAACAGTGCATGAGTGTTCCTATCT
>NW_012155507.1:4568968-4588800 GCF_000956105.1 Propithecus coquereli | reverse complement strand
AAATAAATAAATAAAAATAAAAAGATGCTTGAAGATACAACTTCTACATTTCACCACTATAAATATCTCTCCTCCATTTCTCCACTAATATGACTTCTTTTCCTTTTCCAGCTCTTTTTCCTTCTCCAATACTGGGTTCCAAACTTATCTGTACAATATGTATATTTGCATCCACCAGCAGAACTTAAAAATATAATTTGTATATAGGGGTATATTGTATACATGTTTATATAAGGAAATATTACATCCCTTGTCAGAAACAAAACCCAGACTGTAGATCTGGCACTAGGTGGAAAACTTCCTAGTTGATGATGATGATAGTAAATCAAAGTGACATAAACCCAAGAGAAGGTGAAATTCAGGGGCAGAGTTTACTGCCTGGTGGCCTCCCACCTCCACACCCCTGAAGCTTCCCTTTTACCGCTAAATCTTGGAGAGGATCTATGTTGCATTAACTAAGGGGAGTGAAATTACCCTAGCAGAGAATCTTAACCCATGGCCCATGGATGCGGAAAGTCTTCAAGGGATTTCTGAACCACATAACATTTACGACAAATATTGTGATATGTGCATTTTTTTCTGAAAAAGAGTCCTCCTTGTTGTGAAGAACTAATACTCTAGGCATTGGGTGACATAGAATGATTTCCATAAGAATAGTATAATATGATTTGTGTTTTACAAAGATCACTGGTAATAATATGGAGGAGAGTCCAGAATTCCCCTTTCATTAGAAGAAGACATTTTAACACATAAAGTATATATTCTATCTTCCTTAAATCTGTTATACAGAGTGATTTCCCCAAAATACAGGCTTTCCAAGTTTAGTTTGGCACTCAATACTGTTTGGAAAACATTTTTTCCAAATGAGAATGAATATTTAAAGCTCATAGCATAGTGTGGACATCATCTACTAGAGATGCTCCTAATAGTGTAGTGGGAAGAACATAGGCTTTAGTCAGAGAGCCATGGATTTATATCTCAGCTCTGCTACTTACTCAAGCTGTGTGACTCTATAAAATAGGAGTCATGATGATTATCTCTATATCATAGAGTTGTAATAAGGACTAAATAAAAAATATATGCAAACCCACTTAGCAGAGTATCTGACACATAGTGGTCAACAATATTTATTGTCATTAATGTTCCCACATCTCCATCTTAAGTCCTACCTCCTCTGAGCTCCAGATATGTATGTACAACTCTCTTGTGGCCTAGTCAAAAACCTCTCTCACTATACATCTGAAGCCTTTGATTTGATCCACACTTTCAGCAGATAATCTTGTCTCTTCTTTATCCAAGAAGATTTAGACCGTCAAGACATCAACTACTTTAACTTCTTGACACTCCATTTCAGAACTTACTTCCTGCCTTAGAGGATGCAGTGAATGTTCCCCTTTCAAAGTCTTTCTTTCCAACTGAGATCCAGAAACATTATCTAACAGAGTCTTATATCAATAATTACATTCACTTGCATTCACTCTTCAAATCCTTGTGATTTGGTGTCTTTCTCTAATATTACTGAAACTGTTTACTCTAAGGCAATGGAACCCAGTCTTGGATGCTCATTTGAATCCCTGAAAAGAGTTTTGAAATGCCTTGGTCCCAACCCTGGAAATTCTAATTTAATTGGTCTTGGGAACAGTCTTGGCACTGGGATTTGTAAAACTCCTTAGATTATTTTAATGTCCCAACAAGATTGACAATCTCTGGTCTAATATCAGGAAGGACCTTCTAAACTGCCTGTTTTACTGCCTTTTGTCAATTTCCATTCTACTTGTTAATTCTGAAGTATTTGATAATATTAGTCACATCTTTCTGCTGGAAAGTCTTCTCCTGTGGCTTATGTGATACCCCTTCCTTTTGGTTCTTCTCTGACATCACAAGACCATTTTTCTTCTGCCCACTATTTTAAATCCAGTCCTTCTCAGGGTATCATGCTTGGCTCTCTTTATTTCTGACTGTACATATTTTCACTGGATGATCCCTTCTACTCCCACAGTTTCAAGAACCGCTTATTTTCATTTCTGTGAAAAATGACATTGGAATCTTAATAGGGATTGCCTTGAATCTATAGATCACTTTGGGTAATAGGGACATTTTAACAATATTAAATGACTCCAAAGACACACATAAACATAGACACAGACACACAGATACACACGGATACACACATAGACACACACGGACACAGACACACACACACTTCTTGAAACTTGAGATCTGAATTTAGAGCTGTCTATCTGTCCATAGTAGTTATGGCAGCGGGTTATAATGTAAGACTGGCTGGGTTCCAATTCCAGTTCTATCATTTACTACTTCTGTAATATTGGGCAAGTTATTTAGCATCTCTATGCTTCACTTTATTCACCGTAAAATGGGTATAATATTGATCCTAACTTCATAGCATTATTGGGAAGACTAAATAACATAATCTATCTAATAAATGGTGTTTAATAAATTTCAGATATTCCTCTCATAATCATTTTCATCATTCGCCAAGTAGAGTACATGGTTCTAGCTTGTAAACCCCCAAAGTACTTTATATATACCACTATTATAACACCAATCATACTGCATCACTCTTGCTGATTTATATCTATGTTCCCAACTGTACTCTGAATTCATTGAGGGCAAAGACTGCTGCTTATTCACCTATATATCTTCAGACTTTTATACAGAACTTGGCACAGATAAGCAGACCACAGATTGGAAACAGGCTACATCTTTTGTCAACTCTAATTGATTGACAATGCTTGAATGGAATGTTGTGTTGAAAAGGATGTGAGGCTGCAGTTGGGCTCAACAGGAAAGAGCATTATGATTAATTAGGGATGTCTGCCCTGGGAAAGTTAGAGGGAGCAGTGGTACGAGTGTCATGGACATTCCATTATAGTTTCAGATGCTGTGTAAGTAAATGTTTATAGAATAAATTTTCACGAACAAATGCTACTAGCTGAAAGACATGAGCCAATTGAAGTTGTTTCTAAATAACTTGGTTAATTTTCTCTTAACTAAATTCTTTCAGAACAGTCATTCTAGATTTTTATGCTAGAAATTTGTGACAACTACAAGCATAACGTGCTCACAGCAGAAAATTCATTACATGTGATCAGACGCTGCTAAAATTTTTGTTTTATAGGTCTTGCTACATTAATATTACACCTACCATCTGTGATCTTTACCACGTAAATACAGATCCTGAGATTAAGAGTTCTTTTAAGATTTTTGTAGGAACTGTTATCCAAATTGTCTAGATATAATCAAGCAATAGTTTAAACAACTGCTAAGTGCTTGAAATAAGAATAGAGAAACGTGCTTTTCAAATTTGGGCATCTGTCTACTGCTTGAACCCACAGGTGGCAGTACTGCTTAAGCAGCTTCTGCTGTGGGGGACGAAGTGGTTATCAACCTGGGGCAAAAAGTGGGAAAATAATAGTCACTAGGGTCTCCACTTATTTCATGATAAACTTCATCCAACTAGCACAGTACCTGGCACATAGCTGACATTAAATGAACGCTGATGCATAAAAGGATAAAGGAACAAATGAATGGATGGAGGGATGGATGGATGTTCGATAACCTTTGCTTCCATGTTATCTTGGCAAATACAAATTGGCAGTTTTAAATTTTTTCCACCAGATGGCGATAATGTGAGATATAGGTTAATCCGTAAGAGGAAAACAATCAACCTGCCAACCAAACAAAAACCATACTATAGGAGGAAAAGGAGCCTCAAAAGAGCAGATTAAGATGGGAGAAATGAAATGTTTATGTCAGCTGTAGTATCTTAGGAGTCTATGATCTTCTGGGATTTGTAACAGGTCCTGACTATACCTCCTTTTTATTCATGGGTGACTTTTCATTCATAATTACTTTGCAGTGAAATGGCTACATTCAAAACTAATCTTATTTATATAAAATTATAAGGCAATTTTCATAACTAAAATTACTACCCTTTGTTTATATATCCATATGTTTATATTTTCGTTTGTTTTATACTAATTTCTTAGTTAATTGATGCCTCCCTTGGAAGTGAGGCTGCTTGGGAACAATTGCTAGCCTGTGTGCCTCCAGGAAATCTACCCCTGCTATTCAACCTGCCAAAAATCAAATAAAATAAGCCTGCCTAGGGCTCATTCATCCTGTTAGCAAAGAATTGTGAATAATATTAGATTAGTGTTCATCCCTTAATTCAAAAGCTTTTGGAAAATAAGAAAATCAGTTTTAGAACCCAACACTCCATGTATATGTGTGTGGGGGGGTGCTGCTTTCTCAGCAAATAATGATAATAATATGAATATACTTTCAGATGGGATAGAGTACTTCCTCTCATTATTATTTCTCCCAGACTAGCCCTGAATTGGATAAAACATTAACTTCGCTAAAAAGTAGAAAAAAAAAAAAAAAACAGACACAGGAATATTTCATGATAAATTATATAGCACATCATCTGCCCTTTTCTAATGATAATCAAAATGGAAAAGCATTTAACCTCCTTGTAAACCTTTGGTAACTGGAACATAAAGAGGCTGGCAAGGTTGCTGAGAAAGGAAATGAAGGGAAACTAACATCTTTTTAATTCCTAAACATTTTCACACTCTTGATGGCAATCAATCCTTATCACAACCTCCTTATGTGGGTATGGGAGGCAGCATAGTATAGTGAAGAATGAGGCTTTCAAGCTATAGACTTGATTGCTAATCCCAACTCTCACCATTTCTTAGCTGTGAAACCTCTGGCAAGTTATTCCTCTCTCAGCCTCAGTTATGTCATCTGTAAACTAGGGAGAATACCTCTTGCCACATAAGGTGTTTATGAGGAGCAAATGTAAAGCACCTAGCAGAGTCCTAGAATGGGGTAGGTACAATTCAATATTTAGTATTATTATTACTGTGATGATGGTGGTGATGATGATGATGATGATGATGAAGTCAATTTTGCAGATGAGAAAACAGGCTCAGAGCCGAAGTATCTTGCTTAAGGTTGCACAGCTAGTAAACTTGAAAGGCATCTAAGCACAGTGCCAGGCACTACAGCAGTTGCCCAAATCATATTTTGTTTGTTTTCTTCCTTCCCAACCTAAAACTTAATGATTTTCTGAGACTCTTATTCCTTGAAAATAATGAGTTAGGGTCAATTTTAGCAATGTTGATGCAAGATGCAACCACTGACATGTATTTGTGAAAATTAAAAATGTTTTCTCTGACTCACAGGTAGTAATACATGGAATAAAACAATAGAGGATTCCAGACTCACAAAAAAGATGACGATTGGGCCCACCATTTTGCCTAACATAGGACAATTCATTTCTCCTCCAAAAGGGTACATATTTTCCCTCCTAGGTGTCTCTACAGATCAGTGAGTCAGTGGCAGATGAGATCCCATTTCCAGACTTTTATCTCCTGGACCTTTATATTAATACTTTAGTGTGTATAAGTCAGTGCGCTGAAGGATGGTGCTGGCTAAAAATATAAATATGTTCAAAATCTGTTTATGTCAGTTCATGGATGATAGATTTAGGTTTTTGTCCTTGGCCTTGTTCTAGTCTCAACTCTATGCACCGTCTTTGGGTAATCTCATCCATCTCCAGGCATCTTCTACTCCAGGACACCGATGAGCTCAAATCTACTTATATCGACAGCCCAGATCTGTCATGAATCCTAGACACACATTTTCAACTGCCTGATGTCACATAGCATCTTAAACTTAACATGTCCAAAAAGAAACTTATCTTCTTCCCTTTCAAACTTGCTCCTCCTACTGTATTCTTTCTTTTGGTAAATGAATCACCATCCTCTCAGTTTCCCAAACTTAAAACTTTAAGTCATCCTTGATTCTGTTATTTTTTTCAATCTTGACTGGCCATCAATTATCAAGTCTTATCACTTTGACCACACCTATATCTCTTGAATGTGTCTCTTCAACTCCATAGCCGTTGTTTAGCCTCCATTGCCATTCTCAGGTTTGGCCTAATTCAGTGGCCTCACAGATTTTCTCCCTGCAACCGGTTATTCCCAATTGCAATCAGTCATCTACACTGCCACCTATACTTCTACAATTCACTTGCATACTTCTCATCCTAAAAATTATAATTCATCATGAAATTCTCCAGCAATCGAAAGTTTTTTTTTTCTTTAAAGGGGGGAAAAACATTTAAATTGGGCATGCAAGATTTCATAATCTGGCTCCAACATATTTTGCTCTAGTCATATTGAATGTTTCACTGTTCCAGGTCTCTTTCACAGCTGTGTACTTTCCAGCTGCAAATCTAGTCTCTTGGAATGTTCTCCTGCTAAACTCTTATTCACATGGATCCTGATTCCCCTGAAGAAGTTAGTTGTTTCGTCTGACATACTTCCACAGTACTTTATTTATCAGTAAAAGCACTTAATACATTTAATTACAGTGATAAGTTTCGAATGTCTATTTTCTCCACCATATTATGAGTTTCTTATAAGCAGTCATCTCCCTCCCCCGCATTGGCCTCAAAGCCTGACACATATTAAATACTAAATAAAAGGTTATTGAGTAAAAATAGTTTATTGAGAGAGAAACTAGGGGCTGGGCAGGGTGGCTCATGCCTGTAAAATCTTAGCACTCTGGGAGGCTGAGGCAGGAGGATCGCTTGAGCTCAGGAATTTGAGACCAGCCTCAGTGAGAGTGAGACCCCGTCTCTACCAAAAATAGAAAAAATTAGCCAGGCATGGTGGCATGAGCCTGTAGTCCCAGCTATTCAGGAGGCTGAGGCAAAAGGATCATTTGAGCCTAGGAATTTGTGCCCCAAATTCCTTTTGATCACTTTCACAGAGACAGAAATCTAAGGGTGGGAAGCTTTTTATATTGACTCAGCATAAAATTGCTTATACTTTTAGAACTGTCACCAGACTGCATTCTTATTTGAACTCATAACATACTAGGTCAACCACTCTACACCCTAATCCCACAACCCACAAGTCACAATTGTAAATTCATCTTCTGTAAGGACAAACTTACAGATAAATATTTTAATGGGAACCACACATTTCTTAAAGCCAAAAAAATCCCCATAGGAACACATTTCCAAATTGTCAAGCAGAAGAAGAAAATTATTTTAGAGCAAATTTATGATCTTAACTAAAAAATATGGAAGATTAAAATGAATTACTTGAAAAGAGATACAAGATTTTTAAAAATTATGTTGAGATAAAAATGAGTAATATAGTTAATATCACAAACATTTAATGTATATTTAAATGTTAGTATAAATATATTAAATCTCTGGCTCAATTTAAAGTTTTTTAAATGTATGATTCCAGCACTAATTAGAATACAGTTTTCACTTGTAATAACTGCATTTGACATGGTAATATTTAAAAAGCAGTTTTCAATGCATGCTGAGCACTTGCATTTCAGGTGACAGCAACTAATCCTTAAATAAAAACATATAAAGCAATACTGTATGCAAAGTTTTGTATAAAAATAGAGATCAGTAAAGAAATCATGATCCCCATCTTCATTGAGAGCACAATCTAGGAGGATATACACAACCATAATAGGAGGTAGAAATGGGTTCAAATAAAGTATCCTTGACGTTCATGGAGGAAGAGACTACCTACACCATGGGGGTAGTAATGGTGTTGGGGGTGAGAATGCAACAGGGTTCAGTGGCAAAGGATGCTTGTAAGCTAGGCCTTGAAAAATGGTTGGGTAGGTAAAGGGAGATAGCGGGGAAGGATATTCCAAAAAGAGGTAACAGTACAGCAAAGGGATTAAAGACAGATCAGGTGAGATCCAGGGAAACACATTAGGAAACAAAAAACAGTCTAGATGAGATATAATGAGAGTAATGAGAATGAAAATGGAGAGGAGAAGATGGATTTGAGAGCTGTAGAAATCAACTCTGCTGGATGAGGCAACCGATTAGATACAGAGAGTACATGCGGTTGACTAGGAGAATGGAGGCATTACTAACAGATGTCAGTGAAACAAGGAAGAGAAATGGGATCGGGGGGTGGGATTAAAATGATTGTTTCCACTTTAGACAGACTGGTTTAGAGTTGCCAGTGTGTTATTCATTTGGAAATGTTCATCAGGTAACTGAAAATTTAGGACTAGGGTTCAGGAAGGAGGTTAGAGCTGAAGATAAATATTTGGAAGTCACCCAAATAGATGTGATCATTGAAGCCATCTGAGAAAAAGAGCTCTCAGAAGGATGGAGCAGTGATCTTCAAACTTGAGCAGAAATCAGAATCCCCTGGAGGGCTCGTGTAAAGCACATATTGCTGGGTCCCACCCTCAGGGTTTCTGACTCAGTAGGTCTAGGTTGGGGCTTGAGAATTTGCATTTTTAAGAAGTTCCCAGATTATGCTGATGCTGCTGGTCCAAGGCCCACACTTTGAGAATCATTGATCTAGATAACCAAATCTATTTTTTTTTAATCTCAGTATTGACTTAGTCATAAAAAATAACTTGTGCCAATGTCAACGTCTTTTTTTCTATGTAGTTAAAATAGTGCCTAATACTGCTCATCTATCAGTTAAAAAGAAATAGAGAATTACATTTCTATCTACCTTTTTCTAATTTGTTAGAAACTGTTTTGTCAATCCATAATTGAGAAACCAAGGCTATTCAGAGAATATGCTCCAAAATATGGCTGTGGTAGGAAGGGTTCCAAAAAATTCTTACTTTTCCTTCAGATTGCGCTGCACAAGGTTTCTGCATTCTGATGACAGACTTTCTGGACCCTTGTTGGATGGTCTCCATTAATCTGCTAGTTTTGTCAGCAGTCAAATATTTATTTGAGACTTTTGTCCCATATAGGCAATGGCTTGAAAAGCACTTAGCTGTTTACTTTTCTTCTTACTTTAAATTATTTATCCTTCAGTCTGTAAATGGCTATTTGTAGGATTAGACAAATTTTGAATGCTCTGATAAGAGGATTGTTGCATCCAAATTCATGCATAATCCGTAAAAAGCACATGTAACCTACAACCTCAGCTGGGTTGGCATATGAAACAGATTCCCTGAGCATACGTAAGCAGTGCAATTTATTAACCAGTTAACATCAGCAAATTTATTTTTGAAACATAAGTTTATGCACAACAAGCATTCTCTAATGAGAAATAATATTAGTTGTAAAAATCCAATAAAAACATACCTTGAGTAGATTTCTCTACTTCTTTCCTCTTTCTGCTCTGGCTGTTGTAATTCATCCTCAGCTCTTGGTTGTACTCATGCAGAGTTTCCCTGGAGTTGTAAGACTGTCTTGGTTTTCTTCCATCTTCACTCTCATCGGAAGAACTGGTATAAGCTAGATCCATTTCATGCTTGACTTTTGACAGAGGCTGGTAGGGTTTGCAGTCTGTTTGTTCCATCTCTGATTAAGCAAGCTCAGTTTCATGAAAAAAATAAAAAGGATGAGGAAATCCTTTAAAGCAAGCAGTCCTGGAAAAGAGAGGGAAAAACACAAGCCTTCTTAGATTTGTCCTTTTGTGAGGAAATGCATCTGGCAGATTGAGAATTGGTCCTGATAATACTATCAAAGGAGTGAACCAAAAGACAAACTAGATGACATGAAGCTAGCCGGAGGCAATAATAACACTCTGCGTTACATGCATTCATTGTCAAGCATTTAGGATTAAGCTGGAGGTTGCAGCATCGGAAAATATTCAAGGTAAAAGAGAGACAACCTTCAAAAATATTTGTATTGGCATGCAAATAGAGGACAACGTTGTTCTATGGTAGTGTGTTTTTAATGTTAAAATCAGCGGTTAGATTAAAAAACATTATTGGATTTGAAAGTGGCAAGGAGTACAAAGATTAACCCAGCACAGCCCACGTTTGAAATGAAAACTGGTAAGAGAACTACATTCAGAAAGAACACATTCTTGCCTCTGGTTTAATATTACATTTAAGACAGGGGCTCTGAGGAAGCTAAGGATTCTGAGTGAGAGAGCTCATGAAATAAAGTGTCCTTGAGGGGGACTGAGCTCTTTTTGTTCATATTGTGGCTTTTGAGCCTCAGGCCTGCAGAGCATTTTTAATGAGTTAGGTGGTGGTAAATTTTTTCCTTCATAGTATCGAGAGGATGTAAACAACACTTCTGGTGAGTATACTGGTATAGAACAGCAGGACCTAAATCGGTTTTAGAAATGGCAATTTTAAACTTCATGATAAATCACTGAAAGAACCCCCTGTCCCCACAGAATGCTGAGCTAGGAGCCACTGAAGCTCTTAGGGCCAGTAGAGGCATTAACTGCTCTACTTAGCACGAAGAGGTTTGAGAAGATCAAGTGCCATCTGAGATGTCAAAGTCCTCTGTAAAGTTAAAAGCCTTGTAAAAATGTTCTTATTTTCATTCTTCACATTATTTTATCATCACTATTTCCATCCACTGCTGCAACTTTGCAACTTGGTCCTTTCATACAATATTTAAAAACCTAGTTTGGAACCAAGTAACTTTATGATTTTATTTTGCAGTGAAATTGACTCATTTTTCTTCAGCTCTTCAGCATATGCATTTTCAAAGAAATCTACAGACATTTAAATGGTGGCTCTTCTGTCATGTAAACTATCTCGCTTTTGGAATTCCTATTGCATTTATGGCAAGCATATAGAATACAGAAATCACTCAATAAAGGCTTACAGATTCACTGATATATATTAAATGGTACATACTGCTTTATAGTATGAACAAAGTTGCACAAGTCGGGGTCTTCTTTCCCTAAAATGCTAAGGTCCTTGAAGGAAGGATTTGAGTCTTATTCCCCATTATATTCCCCGCACCACTTAGTACTACTCTAGGCAAACAGAGTAGAAACTATTTAGCTCCTGAAACTATATATTCTATAAATGGTCTATGGAGACACCTAGTTTGGTTTGAATTAATATCAGAGATGAGCATGTTTGGAGAGAAATCAGATAAAATGCTATAAATGAATATATACTGATGATTCAACAACAATCTAATCTCATGCCATCTCCTGGCTTCATATACTGTCTATATACTCATAACTTCCCAATTTATAGCTCCAGCATAGTTTTCTCCCCTGAGCCACAGGCTTGAATATCCAACTGCCTACTCAATATTTTTACCTGGTTATCTAAAAGGTATTTAAAACTTCATATGTTCAAAACTGAGCTCCTGATTCCCACCCCTCCCAGACCTGCTCCTCTTATAATCTTCTCCATCTTCATAGATGGCCACCTGATTCTTCTGTTTGCTCAGACCAAAGAACTTGAAGTCATACTTGACTCCTGTCTTTCACATCCCATATGCAATCCATCAGTAAATCCTGTTGGTGCTACCATTGAAATACATCCAGGATCCAGCCAGATCTTTCCACATCCCTACCACAATACCAGTTCGAGTTATCATTTCCCAGCTGGAGATGATAACTAATTGGTCCTAATTGGTCCACCGCTTACACCATTGTCCCCCTATATCACATTCTCCACATCGTAGCCAGAATGAAACTTTTAAAATGGAAGTCATATCATGTCTCTATTTTTCTCAGAAGCAACAATGGGGTCCTATTTCCTCAAAATAAAAGCGAAAATCCTTACAACATCCTACAAATCCCCTACAAGGTGTACCTCTCCCTACCCTAATCTCTCCAAACTCATCTTCTTGACATTTCCCCCCTAGTTTATGCACTCTGGCTGCACTAAAGTTCTTGCTGTTTCTGAAAACACCATGCATGTTCCCATCTCAGGGTCTTTGCAACCTCCATCAAAAACCACCAAAAAATGGTATTTCTCATCCTCTTTCCTATATTTCAAAGAACTTATTGCCAAAAAGCATGCTACATAATTTTACTTATTTGTTCATTATCTGCAATCTCTCTCCCCCTACTAAAATGTAAACTCCTTGAAGGGTAGCATTTATTTCTTCCATTCATTTCTATATCCTTCAGAATGAGCACAGTATCTCTCATATAGTAGACACTTGGTCAATATGTGTTGAATGAATAAACAATTGTTGAGGAGTCTCAAGACGGGCTAGAGAGAATGTGGAAATTAATAAGCCATAGTCTCTGCCTCTGAGGAACTCACAGCCTAATGCAAGCAATAAATAAACAACTGTACTACAAAGCAGAATGAAATGGCTCTTATGAAGAAAGACAAAGTAATGTTTGGGCACTAAATATGAAGGTATTGGGAAAGGACTGCACTTGATTTAGCTTTTTTATCACCAACACTGTCACCACAACTACTGAAATCCCAGTGAGCACCTATGTTATAAGACCAGTTTTAATTTCTTTCTTCTTAAGTTTCCCTAACATGTTCTTCAGAAGATGGACGGTTGTCTGAATTTTAAGCCTGGACTTTGCTACAAACAGTGCTAAGTGAGAACTGCACCAACAGCGAACTTCTAGAAATGCTTTTTTTTGTGGCCAAGGATTAGACTTTCACTCAGGAAAGGAGGCATCAATAAAATTCATCTAACTTCATTTCAACCAACCCATATAGTTCTTTGTTCATTGAAGAATGAGAGTCCAACAAGCCTGGATGAACTATTTTCTACCTAAGGACACTAACAATGCAAAAACATTAATCAAAGACTTTATAACTAAAAATAACTTAATAAAATGCTTTCTGTTATAATATAGAGATTAACAGATATTATTTTATCTTCTGCAGCGGTCCCCAACCATTTTGGCACCAGGGACCCGTTTTATGGAAGACAATTTTTCCATGGATTGGGAGTGAGCAGAGCTCTGTGATCTAGTCCCTAACAGGCCACGGACCGGTACCAGTCTGTGGCCCAGGGGTTGGGAACACAGTTCTAAAGTACACTTTCCGTCTCTTCACTTGCTCTTTCAATCAAGTCTTTGGATCACTCTGATCAGGATTAACATAGTATGGGGTTGACCAGAATAATGTTCCCCCTTAATCCTCAGTTGATTATCAATCTATGCTTATCTTAATGCCACTCAAACCTAACAAGTTAAATTTAAAAATGAAATAAACATCTCACTTCTAATGCCTAATGGTGTGTTTTGGCAACTATGACTTATTATGCTAAAATCACCCTTATTTTTATGTATGGAAACATAGACATTCTCTTTTCCCTCCATATGTTTATTTGCAACATGTGAACTCCTGAGAGAGAGAGAGAGAGAGAGAGAGAGAGAGAGAGAGAGAGGTTCCTATAGCCATTTTGAACCATTTTCAAAGTTTTAATCGTAGATATTCACAGCCATGAATCAGCTGGGAATGTCACATCTATTCAAGGTTATTGAGTGTCCTTGGAGGCAATCTTCCTTTAAACCACAATACTGATATAAACCAAGAGAAAAGAATCCTTCCCTACTCCCTGACCCTCAACCATAACTTTTTTGTCTTAAAATTTGTATCAGTGGGCTCAGGTGATGAGGTAAACATTCTAGGTCTCTTTGGGTACATGATATGGAGACACACACGACTCTGTGTGCCTAAAGCTGTGATAGTATATAACTGTGATATTTGTCAAAGCCCTGAGAAGCAGAGCTTGAATTCACTGACAAATAATTCATTTTTTGAAAATAAAAAAGAAGAAAACATTAAGAAAAATATTAATATTTTAAATCTAGCATAGGTTGAAAGTACAATAACTCTGAAAGAATGTTGTTCCGAATACTCTATAGTAAAGGATAGATTCGTATTTGCTTAATTAACTTTTTCATTCAGTGCCCAACATGGCATTCTGGAGGTCCACAGACAAGTAAATGTTATTTAGAAATGATGATACTGTCGACTCATACAAAAACCAAACGTACATATAATGCTATTCACAACAAAACAATTTTTTATTTCTCTATTATTTTGATAATGATAAACTTTAAAACAAAGCAAATGTGTACATAAAACACATGCTATGTGAAAAACATAGAGTGAAAAACGAGGAAGTCAATTATCTTTGCTACTGTAAAAGATCCATTCAGATTGTTCACAAAGTATAAATTCAAATGTCACCAACTGTGGTTTGCCCTTGTGCTTTCTACTCTCCACTTGCTAACAAGATAAACTCTAAGTGACTTCAGAAGAGACCCATAGAGATTTACATTCATACACTTAGTTACCATAAGGTTGGGGAGAGACAACTTGGTATGTGTAAATCATTGGCCTTAGAATGACAAAATTACCACAATAAAAACTGCAGCAGCAGCAGCAGCTAACTCATATGGCAGCTGTCAGGTACCAGGGACTGTCAGAGTGCTTGTCATATTTTAACTCCTTTAATTCTTATAGCACAGTGAGGTAGGTAATATTGTTATTCCCCATTTTACAGATAAAGAAAACCAAGGGACAGAGCCACTAGCTAAGTGACTTGCCAAGGTCACTGCATAGCTGAGCTTCCAATTCCTATAGTGTGTCTCCAATGGCCATACTCTTTATCACTATTTCACGCTTTCTTTCAGAAAAACACGTGATGGAATGACCTTAGAAAAATCACCTCCCCTCTTTCAGGGCCTTATTTCTTTAAACTTAAAAAAAAGAGATGAGATTATCTCAAAGAACTCTTCCAGTTCTAAAATTCCGCAATCGCGTATGAAATTGAAGGGAAGCTTGGACTGATTTACAAAAAAATAAAATGGTGAATATATTCAAGGCCGTGTTTACATTATTTATCATTTCTTCTCTCCTCCCCTCCAATCCTCTCCCTTCCTTTCCTCTCCCTCTCCCCAACCTTCTCATGTGCACTCCAATCTACTGTAGGGTAGTTGAACTAAAATATTGCTTTTGGATCCATGGATATGTGTGTTTATCTATGCATTGGGGATAACTCACTTCATCTATCCTTTTTATTTTTCTTTCCATTTCTCATTCTTAATCACATATACTGCCCTCTCAAAATGGAAACCTATTCCTAGTTTAGCCTCAGCACAGAAAGGCTGGTCCTAGTCATAGCAGCTGCTTATAGATTGGAGCCTTCACCAAAAAGTCCCACTCCACTCAGAAAAATTAATTAAAGAGTACATAGAACATTGCCTAAGGAGAGCAGGCCTTAGCACAACAGATAGAGGAAATGAGGCCACACAGTGCCTGGGGAATAGCTAGCAGAGGGTGATAGTATTCTTTGGAATTATTACAATAATTTTTCCTCAATAAGGACCTTTTACATTAATGCAGATTGACTGATACAAAAAACAATGGACTTAGGAAGCTCTTTAAAGAAATATAAAATTCTGGCTGATTCTTCTCTTATCTTTGTTTTTCTTAAGAAAACACTTAAGTAGGGAACTGCTGTAGGTGTTGGAAAACAAAACCTATAAAAGTAATATAATCACTTGATTCTTTACAAAATTGAGTGAGAAATCTTCCCTATAAACCTACCGCCCTGCAAAAGTGACTGCTGTCATTCTGGTCCATTTCTTTCTAGTCGTAATATACACATACATTATTGCATGTTGCTTCCTTCACTCTAGAAGTTTTTTCCATGTTTCTACACAATTTCTATATCATCATTTTTAAAAAATTTTTTATTTTTTTAATTTCACCATATTATGGGGGTCCTAATGTTTAGGTTACATATATTGCCTTTGCCCCACCCGAGTCAGAGCTTCAAGCATGTCCATCCCCCAGACGGTGCACACCGCACCCATTAGGTGTGAATATAACCATCCCATCCTCCCCACTCCCACCTGCCAGACATCTGATGAATGTAATATGTGCACTTAAGTGTTGGTCAGTTAAGTCACTTAATACAAATTTGATGGTGAGTATATATGGTGCTTGTTTTTCCATTCTTGTGCATATCATCATTTTTAATGGCTGTGTAGAGTGAACGAGGGATGGTACCATAACTTACATACATATTCCCTTATTGTTGGATATTTACATTCCTCCCTGCCCATTTATGAGTATTATAACTGAAGCCATATAAAGACACCATGAACATCTTCAATATTTTTTATTATTTCCTTAGGGTAGATTCCAAGAATTTGAATTAATGAGCCAAAGGTTTGAACATTTTTGTGCCTTTAGGGGATTGTAATGATTTACACTGCCATTAGCAATGTGTGGGAACACTCTCTCCTTTCACTGTACCCTTGCCAACTTTGAGTATTATTTTTTAATGTCTATTTAAAATAAGTAAATTAATGGTGCCTTCTTTTAGTTTGCATTTTCTTGATTATTAGTAAAGCTGAATATTTTTTCTGAATGTGTTCTCTAGTTCTATTTCCTCTCTTGTGAGCAGTCTATTGTGGGGCTTTTATACATTTACCTACTGGGAACCTTGGTGAATTTTAAAATAATTAAACAGTATTGGTGCAACACAACAAATAAATTAACCCTTTATCTGTAGCACTTCCTGAAAGTATCTTTCACAGTCTGGTGTTGGCCATTTTTATTTTTTTAATTTTGTCTTTTTTTCGTGCTACCAACTGTACATAAAAAGATACTTTAGAAAAATATGACAAACTTGGTTAAAATCAAGAGTTTTTCCAAAAACAATTTTTTGGTATCTAATTGTTCAGTGGCTGTTTGATTGGACTTCATTTAGTTATTCACAAAATAGAATGTAGTTTTACTGAATTTTAACATTAAAATAGAACATATCAATTTGTGTGTGATGACAGCCTAGATAAGCACATAAAGCCTAAAGCACTAGTCTGATTTTGTCATGGAATTGGCTAGTTCTTTTGGTGTCACATGAATACAATCATAACATTTTAGTAAATAAAAAGAGAAATAAATCATCACTCTTTAGGAGATAGGCTAAGAATTTTATAAACTGAATATGGGACTTCTTATCCAGAAAATGATGGCTTGCAAAGTAGACTGCTTTTGTGTTACATAGATATTCTATTATATCAAAGAGATAAAAGTCAAGAGCTGAAACGAAATTTTTTACCACTGTCTTAGTTTTTTTTGTGTTGCTATAACAGAATACCTGAGACTGGATAATTTATAAAGAAACAAGATTTATTTCCTACAGTTCTGGAGGCTGGGAAGTTCAAGGTCAAGGGACCATATTTGGCGAGGGTCTTCTTGCCTTGTTATCCCATGGCAGAAGGTGGAAAAGCAACAGAGCTCCAGAGAGCAAGAAGGGGTTGAACTCACTTTTATAAGAAATCCACTTTTGTGATAATGAATCCATTGTCTTGATAATGGCATTAATCCATTCATGATGGCAGAGCCCTCATGAACTAATCACCTCTTAAAGGTCCCACTTCTCAACACTGTTGCATTGGCATTAAACTTCCAACACATGACCTTTAGCGGACACATTAAAACCATAGCCATGACATTGGTTCACATGTATTTGCCTAACACATTGACTGCCACACTAGCAAAAAAATTATTTTCCTTGGGGCCACGGTGTTTTATTACGAAAATACAATAAAAACTTCAAAAACAAAACAATCCTTTCTAATTTAATGAAAAATGTGTTATTTGTTATTGTTTTCTATGCATGAGTTATATTCAATTAAATTGTCAAGATTAATTGTAACAATAAGAACATCAACAAGTAAGATTTCCAAGAACCAATTGCAGGGTTTTGCCCAGAGGGCCGCCCATCACGTAACATGTATGTTACAGCATGGCAGAGTGAGTTGCCTGCATAGAATGTGGCTCCCAAGGTGAAGAGACGTGTGAGTTACATATGCTTCACGAGGCCGCAGGCTCTAAACTAGCGTGAGTTAAATAGCACTCACATGGCAGTTAACATGTTAAACAAATTGTTCTATTAGTATATATATTTTTTTGAGACAGAGTCTCCCTGTCTTGCCCGGGCTAGAGTGCTGTGACATCATCCTAGCTCACAGCAACCTCAAACTCCTGGGCTCAAGCGATCCTCCTGCCTCAGCCTCCCGAGCAGCTGGGACCACAGACACATGCCACCATGCCTGGCCAATTTTTTTCTATATATTTTTAGCTGTCCGATTAATTTCTTTCTATTTTTGGTAGAGATGGGGTCTCACCCTTGCTGAGGCTGGTCTCGAACTCCTGAGCTCAAACGATCTGCCCACCTCGGCCTCCCAGAGTGCCAGGACCACAGGCGTGAGCCACCGCGCCCGGCCCTATTTGTATTTTTTAAATCTTATAAAAGAAGGATGAAAGATCCCTCCTAGAAAAATATTCCTCCAAAACTGATTTGACTCATTTGTGAGAACAGCTACAGTAGATACCCTCATGGTGCTTTGGCAGGCCATTTTGAAAGAGAAAAATGGAAGTTGTTTAATCCTACAACTAAATAGTGATGATCTTGCATCTCTTTTTGTAGATTCTTGGTTTTTCTGGATGCTTGTGTATTTATTTTTTTCTTATTATTTTTGTTAAAACTTCAAACATTTTTATGGACACCAATGCTGGATCCAATGAGACAAGTGGAGAGGGGGAAGCATTAGTGAATGGAAAAGTTGGTGGTGTCACTGGACTCCATGAAGAAACTAATTATTTTGGAAACTTACTCTCATTTAGTATTCTCCATTGCTTCTTAGGAAATTTTGACTCCAAATCTCCCCCAGAGCTACCGCCCCCCCCCCAATTTTGGACAAAGTTCTTAGGGACTGGTATTATATATATCATGATTTTGAATATTTATTGAGTATGTCATATTATCCCACTAGATAAATGGTAACAGCTTAGTGCATCCCAAAACGATGGCCTAGAATCTCTGGTTCATATCTCAAATTCACTGAGACAGAGATATTTTCTAATTATATAAATACCTAGCACATTTCTATCTCTTAGTAATTTGCAAATAATAATACATCTCTGAGTTGCAGTGACATCTGTCTCCATAACACCATCTCTTTTGGAATTCCAACAACTTTCTAAAGTGATTTCAAATTATCTTCTCTTATTACTTCTCAATATCCTTTGTGGTGGATTATGTAGATCAGCTAAACACTTCATATAGGGAACAATCTTCAAGAAAATTGAAGGTAACTCAATGTACAAAAGCTTTTTTACTCTTTAAAGAAGAACAATAGCTGCTTATTTCCCCAAGTAAACAATCATATTCAATTCATTTTTCTTACAATGAAATCCACTGGGGTTTTGTAAATTTCATAGTAATTTTAGCATTAACATACTTATCCAAAATGTAGCATCAAATTTAATATAGTATCTTGAAAAATAATAGGCTTTAAATATGGTATCACACAACCAGAGACACCACTTTCTTTCATAGTTTCCAAATAACAAATATTAATCAAAGCTCTCTATTGCCATTCATCTTCAGCATTAGTTTAGTGAAATTGGCACTATATCAGTAACCCTCTCAAGTTTCACGTGTAACAACTGGAAGCAGTAGCATTTTCACTGCTTACTACTGGAACCTCATTTTCAATTATGCTAAGGATTAGACTGAAAAGGAGATAATCAAATTAACATAACATATGCTACAAAGACATAGACCCTTAAGTGACTTAATTGTAGAGGTGGATACAGGGGTCAACAATGATCATTAGGATTTGCACCAAGTAGTTTGCTGCTGTGGGCAAATGGTAACTATGCCAAAGGCAGCTGGATATCTTAGAAAGAGCTCTATATAAAAGTCCTAAAATGTAGGTTCTAGACCCAGCTTTATGAGAAAGTAGCATGCCAATTTTTCATATCTATAAAGTGGGGGGGATACCTAATATCATTAATCCTATGAACCTCACAGGGCTGTCATAGCTAGCATATGAAAATCATCAGATTGAAAGTTTAAAAAAAAAAAACAAGTACCAAAGGAAAGCCCCTGATTTAAGTTCAAGTTGTCAGCTTTCTTAAATACTACTACAAATAATGATAATGATTAGTATTATTAAATACTATAATTAGTTAACATTAATAATAGTAACTAATAATGATTATTTATCAGAAGTAAAAGGGCTAGAAAGAAGATATAGGTACTCTTTTAAGCAACTTACATA
>NW_012155507.1:4537656-4568918 GCF_000956105.1 Propithecus coquereli | reverse complement strand
AAGTATAAGTGCTTCTTGGATTGTTGTAGGCCTTTGGTTTATTTCCAGGGTATGTAAAGGTTTGTTTTTGTTAATTTGTTGAGCTTTATAGTTGTAGTTAACATTAATAATAGTAACTAATAATGATTATTTATCAGAAGTAAAAGGGCTAGAAAGAAGATATAGGTACTCTTTTAAGCAACTTACATACATGATCACATTTCATCCTCAAAAATTTCACAATGAGATGTTTCTACATTTTACAGATGAGGAAAAAGAGGCACAGAGAGGTTAAGTAATTTCACCAAGATCACACAGCTAGTGAAGGTAGAATTCAAATTCAAAATGTCTGGCTCCAGAGCCTGTACTCTTAATCTCTTTGCTATACGAGAGTCACAGAGTTTCTGACATAAGATTCAAAGGAAGCTGCTGGAAGCAGAATGGGAAATTCAGGCAGGAATTTCAGTTGTAGCTTCAAAAGAGACCAAAAAGCCTATGGACCCAGAGCATCTGAAAGATATTTGGCCTTACTTATATAACAAAGAAAATAAGCTTCTTGGACAAGGATGGTATAAAGATGCCCAGGAAAGAGGGAATCTAGATCCGATTTCATTCATAGCATCCTAAGATGCTATCAATGAAACCAGAAAAGCCATAAAACACAGCTCCTCTGCAAGGTTATCAGGTGTCAGTCTGTAACAATTTCCCCTGTCTACCATATTTTGCACTTACTAGATAACCAGATGAAAGAGGGCTAGAATTGACTTGGTGTTGGGTCAATGTGTGATCACTTTGATATAGATCTCTGCACCATTCCAGGCCACAAGCAGGAAATTTGCTGGACTTCCTCAGCCTCCCTATGAACAAATACTCAGTAAGAATATAGCACAGATGGAACTGTAATTTTTGCCTTTGTGATCCCCTCATCTAATATCTAAATTTTCATATTCACCTACAGGGAGTAATACAATGTAATTGCAAATGGGTTGCTACCACAGAGAGTAGGGTTGGCATAAGGTAGCAGAAAGGGCACTGAATTTGGAGTCAGGAAGTCTGAGTTTGGGCCATTGTGTTACTTACTGTATGATATTGAACAAATCATTTAACCTCCCTTCCTTTTGCATACTAAAAGCTAAATGCCCTTCCCTCCTCAGAGTGCTGGCAGATAACTCAAATAAAAGAATATATATGAAAGCACCAGGTAAATTGTAAGACAATTTATACAGTCATGATTATCAATGATTTTTATAATTAGAAATGTATCAAAACTAGACTATCTATTGTTTTGAGAATATGTATCATTCAGGGAGTCAATGTTTATGCCAGATGTTGTGGGCCATAGTGGAATAACCAAGTATCAGATGAAATTACTGACCTTATTGCTTTTTGTTGGTGGTTTATTTACTATTTGTTTTTCTAAAGAGCATTATTGAGGTATAATTTTTACAAAATATAATTCACCCATTATAAGTGTAAAATTCAGTGATTTGGGATTCATCTATAGAGTTTTGAAACCATTACTGCCATTCAGTTTTAAAACATTTCTATCACCCTAAAAATAATTCCCACATCCATTAGGCAGTCACTCGCAATATGCCTTCCCCCTGCAACCCCTGGCAACAACTAATACACTTTCTGCTCCTGTGGATTTGCCTATTCTGGATATTTTATAAAAATAGAATCATACAATATGTGGTCTCTTGCATCTGGCTTCTTACACAACATTTTTACAGTGCCCTTGAGGTTCATAAATGTTGTAGCATGTATCAGTATTTCATGTTCTTTTTATTTCTGAGTATAATCCTTTTTACATGTGCTATTCTGCCCCTTTCTCTTTCACCTTCAGGGACTCATGTTATACATGTATTGGTATGCTTGATGTTATCCCACATGTCCCTAAGGCTCTGTTCATTTTTCTTTCATCTTTTTTGTCTCTTTCCTTCAGATTGGGTAATTTCCATAGACCAATCTTCAAATGAACTGATTGTTTCCTTTCCATCTTGAATCTGCTGTTGAATCCCTCTAGTGAATTTTTCATTTAAATTATTGTACTTTTCAGTCATAGAATATCTAGTTGCTTCTTTTCATATTCTACTTCCTTCTTGAAAATCACTAGTTTGATCATTTTTGTCATACTTTCCATTAAGTCTTTATTACTGGTTGATTTTATTAGTTTGAATATATTTATAATAGTTGCCTTGAAGCCTTGTCTGCTAACTGCAACATCTGAAGACATCTAGAAACAGTTTATATTGACTGCCTTTTTTATTATATTTACCGAGTGTAGGTTATGCTTTCCTATTTCTATGTGTATCTCATAATTTTTTTTTTTGTTGAAAACTGGACATTTTAGATAACATATTGCAGCAATTCTGGATTCTGGTTTTTCCCCTGAAGACTGTTACTTTTTCATTTGTTTCTTTATTTAGTAACTTGCCTAAACTAAATCTGTGAAATATGTCACCCTATGACGTATGGCTGATTTATCTGGTCAGTTTTTCTGTTATATTCTTTTTTAAGCCTAGTTTCCTGAGTGTCACCCCTGTGTCCTTGAAGCTTTGTGGTCATTTAATAATTGCACAGAATTTGTGTTCAGCCACCTTGAGGAGGTAAAGGTTCTATTCTCTCCCAATGAATCTGTGCGTTGGAAAGAGAGCTCATTCAAAGTTCATGTCATTTTCAAATTTACCATAGCTTTTACTTTCCACTGGGCTTTTCAAGTCTCCTTGTAGTACCATCTCAGGGTTGACCAGTAGTGTGTGGCTGGCTTGGGCCCTCTCAGGTCTCCATTGTTCACTACACATAAGCACAACAACTTCATCCAGGAATATGCTTTTCCCAACCACATCCACAGGACAGCAGAACTGTTGGCCTTCCCCACTGGACCAACTTCAAGATTGTCACCTTTACCAACAATATTGTTGGACATGGGCATCATGCACCTCTCCACATCAAGTGAACTGCTGTCAATCACAGCAGTACAGCCACAATTCTAATAGCCTGCTCCACCATAGCAGAATCTTGGCATTGGCCAATCTGGGGGTCGAAGGTGGGGACCATGAGTCATTCCAGGCCAAAACAGTATAAACTCTCACTTTTATTGCCCAAAGTCCAATAGTATATTGAAGTATAAGTGCTTCTTGGATTGTTGTAGGCCTTTGGTTTATTTCCAGGGTATGTAAAGGTTTGTTTTTGTTAATTTGTTGAGCTTTATAGTTGTTTTTGGGAAGTGCATTTGTAGATCACCTCACTAGACCACAGCTAGAAGTTCTGTCCAAATGATTGATTTGTTAATGGTAGGCTTTTATAGAAATACTACACATTAGGGATTTTTTTTACTTAGTATTTCAAACCCCTTAGTACAAGAAAAATAATGCAAAATGTTTCATTAATTTTTATTGATTATATATGTTGATATAATATTTTAGATATATTGTGTTGAGTAAAATATAGTATTAAAATTAATTTCGTATGCTTATTTTTAATGTGGCTCCTAGAAATTTTAAAATTACATATACATCCTGCATTATATTTCTATTAGGCAGTGCTAGTCTAGATCTCATATCCATCTTACAGGAAGTACTGGAGATGGAGAAACATATCAAAGAATACAGTGAGGATGCACATAGAAAATCTAGAATGTAATAAATTCTATAGGAAGAAATGATCTAATTTCATCAACAAATAAATTGCAAGGAAAAAATAAAAAGGGAAAGGAAATATAGGGATTAAAAGAGATTTAAGAGACATACCAACCAATTGTAACAAGTGCATCTTATTTAGATTTTCATTTGAACAAAAAATGAAAAACTATACACATATTTATAAGATAATTTGTGAAAATGGGAATATACAGGATATCTGAAGATATTAAAGATTTATTGCTCATTTTAAAGGTGCAGTATGGTATTGTAGCTAAAGAAGAATTTTTATATCTTATAATCACATACTAAAGTTTTATGGATGAAATTATATGATATCTTGGATTTAGTTCAAAAATCCATGGAGGAAAGAAAGGAAATTGGGTGGTATGTAGATAAAACAATATTATTCATGTGTTGAAAATCACTGAGGTTATGCGATAGTTAAGTGTTCGATTCATTCAAACATGTGCTTTACTTATGTATATAGATGCTCCTCAACTTATGATGGGGTTATCTCTCAATAAACCCATCATACAGTTGGAAAATTGTAAGTCAAAACATCATAACTCAAGGACCATATGTATGTTTAAAATTTTAGATAATAAAAAGTTAAAATAGCTCACAATCTCAAATGGGATCAACCTATGTGCCCGTCTATTCATGAGTGGATTAAGAAATGTGGTGTGTGTGTGTGTGTATATATATATATATATGTACACACATATAAACACACACACAGACACACACACATATATACACACAGACACACACATACACACACCATGGAGTTCTACTCAGCCATAAAAAGGAATGAAATAATGTCTTTTGCAGCAACTTGGATGGAGCTGGAGACCATTATCCTAAGTGAAGTATCTCAGGAATGGAAAAATAATATCACATGTATTCTCTAATAATTAGGAGTTTTGGAGAGGTTTTAGTGATGTAGGAAAACACTAGAATACAATGGTAAATGAAAAAATAAGATAAAAATAAAATTTAATGATGAAAAATTATTAATACTAGTTTCATGGAAAGGGGGGTTAACTTTCTATTAAACTCCTTATAAGGAACTTTCATTAATTTGTAATCAGAAAAATAGTACCCCTCACACACAGAGATTTACTACCAATTATTTGAAAAAAATTAAAAGACTGAAAGGAAATACACCAAAATACTTAAATGTCAGTTATCTTTGTGATATGTGATTATGGATGATTCTTAAATCCTTTATGTTTTCCCTATTCTCTACATTAAGGATGTATTATTTTTTCATTATAAAAATTAGCCAGGCACAGTGGTGTGTGCCTGTAGTCCCAGCTACTTAGGAGGCTAAGGTGGGAGGATCGTGAGTTCAAGCCTAGTCTGGGAAAAATAGCGAGACCCCATCTCAAAACAAAACAAAACAAAAAATAAAAAGAAAAGAAAAACAGCAATTGTTTTAGATGGAACATTTGAAATTTTTACTTTCCTTTCTGCTCTTCCTGTCCATGTTCATATAAATGTGTGGCTGTTCAGCCATTCATTAGAAGGTATATATTAGTAGTACTTCATACTTTGCAAAGCACGTTAGACATTTTCCAACTTTTAACTTTCACATACGGCATTATAATTTATATGCCTGAAACCTCTATCACATAGCAGGTCAGGAGGATATTATTACTCCCACTTTCAGATGAGAAAACAAAGGCCCAGATATTTGCCAAAGGTCATGTAGCAAGGTCGTAGCAGACCTCAGACAAGAACCCAGGTTTCATTACTCCTAATGCGGTGCTCTTTTTACTGTATCATGTTGCCTCCCATGAAGAGTATCAAACTCTACATACTATTCATTTATCAAATAACTAACTTAAGCCCAATTGAATTCAAGTTACTTACATCAATTAAATGTACGATCCATTTTACTTAACTGTAACTGAGAGCCATGTGCAGGAAAGAGGCACTCAGATGAAATAACAGGGAGGAAGCAGTAGAATTTTGTGACATATGGCATGCTTGCTGGTGAAATCAAAGGTATGTTTCATGCCAGCTTTTTGTCTGCAAAGTGTCTTTCATTTCACTAAGAGGTATACCCCATGCCAGGAAATGCACAACCTCCTAGTCCTTTCTTTTGAAACCTAAACCCATGAGAGCATGGACTTGGCATGACTTGATGGAACATTGAATGCAATATGCTTGACCCATTTGTGGATACAAACTATCCAGATTATCTACTGTGGAGAAGGATTCGAGATTGTCATCTGGATTTCCTATCAGCCCAGGGCAAGTGGGGATACAATTGAGTCTTAGGTTTTTCCCTGGCTAGAGAATATGGTTTTGTAATTTCAGAGAATGAAAATAAGCCCCTGGGAAAGAAAATAAAAGCTGAAATAGGAAGCAAACAAGCATACTAAAAGTGTAGGACAAAAGCAACTAAGTTCTGTGCAGAATAATATCTTTGTACTTTTTGCCCTAGGGTGTTGTAAAACCCCCTAGCAGACCTTAGTTTAGCCCAAAGTGTCTAATCTTTGCAAGTGAGTCTACCTCTTATCAAATAGGGAAGAGAGATGCTGGAGAGCAGGACACCATGGGGTATTTGAAGAAGACATCTCTGTAGGTTTTTAAGAACATAAAATTTGTACTTCGTTGCTACAAAAACCTTTGCTACCAGCTCAACAGAAGCTCTCACGGAAAATACCAACTTAGAATGAAGGCCTCATATTTAAGAGGGGGTATTCTGGGTGAGACAGAGGCCTTTTCCATAAATACCACTGTCATTTTGGACTACTTGGTCCTCTAGTTGGTATGGTCAATCTATTTAATTTGGTAAACCTTGCCTTTCATGCTGATGATGACTCCTTACTAGAAAGGTGGTTTGTAGTGAGGGAAGACATATTTTAGACTTCATTCTAATTGTAGAGGTCTAGTTGGCTAAAGAAAGGAGGAAGAGTCCTTAAAGCACCTCCATTACAGAAGAATGAGAAGCAAGATATTGGAGAAAGCTTTTTAGTCCAGAGAGAGCTGGGTTCCACTACAAGCTCCTCCATTCACTTAGCCTCATGTTTCCTCATCCATAAAATTGGAATAACCATATCTACCTCACGATGTTGACATAGAAATTAACCAAAACATATGTCATATGTATTTTGTAGCAGAAAGTTTAAAAGTAATACCAAGGTCTTAACAATGGTTAGATGATAGAATTCTTAGGTAGATTATTAGATGGCAGCACTAAGGGAAGTTTTTTATTGTTTCCTTTTCATTGTCTTATTTTTTATAATGAATACATTCTAATATTATAATGAAAAAAACCCCAGCACATACTATTTAAAAATCATCTATGTGAAGCTCCTAGTCTAGTGTGGAGCATACAATAAGCACTCACTTCCTCATTGTTAGCTGCCATCATTGTTGTCATTAACATCATCATCATCTTCTTCCTATTATTGGTGGGAAAGCAGAGACTTAGAGAGGTTAAGTAGCTTACTTCAGCGCATATATCTTGGAAGCAAGTAAAATGCCTATCATACTGCTTGAAATATATGCATATATAGACACGTTTCATGAATTATGAGTACATTGATCTAGTCGAGAAAGTCATCAACCCAAACTTGAGCAACACATCATAGGCCCTCACTGAATCAGACTACTTAAAATGGAGCAAAATTTTGACGGAAGGATCGTGTATGCAAGAAGTGATATGAAGATTTGAAGGGCACATAATCATGTCAATAAAAGGAAGAATTTCCAGTAAAAAAAATAAATAACAATGCTCTTTAATAATAATTTACCAATTCTCATAGGTTATCAGCAATAACCAGTAGGTTATTTGAAATCACCACCTTCTGTCTCTGTCAATCATGCATGTGTGAGGGAAAAATCCCTCACACAGAGGAAATCCCTTCCTCTTACTCCTTCAGAATCCCAGTGGCTTCTTACTGTTCCCAGACTGAATAAATGATCCAACTATAGCACCTTCCCTTTATTTCTACTCCAGATCTATTCTCTTTCATCAAAGGTTACTTGATCTGTCTATATCTTTTTCTCTCATGTCTTTCAGAGATGTCTATCTGTCAACAACTTATTCAAAGTGATTAATGACTAATTGGAATTAAATGGGTTATCTTCCCCAGAAGAAGTTAATTTTTAGAGAGGTCATCTAGAAATTTAGTGTCTTTCACTGAAGGTATTAATTTTTTAGTTTTGAAACTTTAGGCTCCATAATAGACCATTAAGGGAAATACCTTGTGACTGAAGAGTGCTTTCCTTTGTGCTCCGAAAGTCAAAGTATTCTAGAAATCACTGATTTTACGGGGCTGAGTTCTTACTGGGCCTGATTCTTCAACCCTCAGGGCAGAGACAGGATTAGCCTAAGTCCTTATAGAATGTCTTCTGCAGATTTAATATTAAATGAGAATTGAGCTCATCCCTAAATAGAAGCTAACACTGATGAATTTTCTCTCCTCCACAGCCTTGGAGGGAATCGGTGTTACATCACTGGAAGTTTGAGCATGTGAATTAACACTGCTGAATAGGTTAAGACTGTGACAATTCCTATGCCCTATGCATTGTAGTATTCACATCCTTATACAAAATTCCTCAAATAGGATTCAGTGATACAAAGCTAGGCTCTTTCGCCTTCTGCCAAAGTTGTAGGAGTCCTCGAGAAGCTCCTGGCCTCAAGTTACTAAAAATGAATTGGTATTTCTAGAATTTTCTTTCTCATTGGGTCTTATTTGGTGGTCGTTTCGAATATTTAAGGTTAAAAATGCCTACAGTAATGGACTCTGACCCTTTTGTCCGTCTTCAACAAAGCATGTGAATTACAGTCAACACTCTGTGTTCTGGTATTCTGTTATCAAGAAATCTCTATTGATTAGAGCTTCAGCCAGTACCATAATAGATATTTCTATGACGACCCTGAAAAACAACATAAATTGGAAGTGTCTTCTGAAGATTTAAAGAGAGAGTATAATTCATTCATTGGACTTTTACATTTAAATATAGTTTACTAAATTCTTCTTCCTTGGACGTGGTACAAAGCATATTATTTGATTAAGCAGGGCAACTGATTCTTCAATCTTGCTGAATTTATAAAAACACTGCCATCTAGGCATAGACCTTTGAATCACCCTTAAGGCCCACTATAACTTTCTTTGATGCAGTGTCACCTTAAAGCATTTACTAATGGGCAAGTGTAACTAACACGTGGGTGACATCCACTATGCTTAGCGATAAGTAGTCATTTATATCTCTAAGGTGTCTTGACATCAGAATACACATAGGTTGACAAATGTGGCATGAGCTGTAATCATTTACAAACTACTTGTCACAGAAAATGAACTGGGTGTGGGTTATCTTTTGGCAATGCTGTCAGTGTTTTATATAATACATAGCCTGGACATCCAAGTGCATTTGATTAAGAGAAAATTATAAACACTAATTAGCTGCATTTAATTTTTAAAGCAATTTAAAGTTCATAGTTTAAGGGGGAAAACCTAAAAACAATAGATATCGTCTCCGTGCAATGTAATTAATGTTTGAGAAGCAGTCACTGGGGCACAGCATAATGAAGTTGACAAGTCAGTAGCCCTGACATTTCTACACAACACCACAACTCAAACATCATTTTAAAATGCAGTAAAAATTAAACGTGGCACATCAAGTGTACTGACCTGCAGTGCCAGTTTGGCTGGGGGGAGGTGGAATATGGTTATTAAAAGTTTGCAATCTCTAACTGATAGTCAGGACATACGTTAGAAAGAATGGTGTACAAGCTAACACAGGGAAAATCATAGGAAGAAGTGTTCACTATTATTTATTTGAAGTTATTATATTAATAACAGCTCTACTCAAAATCAGACATAAATAAGGAATTATTTCATGTTCTACTTCCTGTGTTCCCTTTCCTTGATTCTAAGACCATTTAGTCAGTGAAAATAAAACATTAAGGTAATCAATTTCTTTGGGAAGGGCTAGACCAGCAGTCCCCAACCTTTATGGCACTGGGGACAGGTTTCACGGAAGACAATTTTTCCACAGATTGGGAGGTAGGGGAGAGATGGTTTAGGGATGATTCAAGAGCATTACATTTATTGTGCAGTCAAACCTCTCTGCTAATGAAAATCTGTATTTGTAGCCGCTCCCCAGTGCTACCTACCATCACTGCCTCAGCTCCACCTCAGATCATTAGGCATTAGATTCTCATAAGGAGTGCGCAACCTAGATCCCTCGCATGTGCAGTTAACAGTAGGGTTTGCACTCTTGTGAGAATCTAATGCTGCTGCTGATCTGACAGGAGGCAGAGCTTAAGCAGTGATGAGAACGATGGGGAGTGGCTGTAAATACAGATGAAGCTTTACTCACTTGCTTGCCCACTGCTCACCTCCCGCTGTGTGGCCCAGTTCCTAAGAGGCCATGGACAGGTACCCATCCATGGCCCAGGGGTTGGGGACTATAAGGCTAGACAATGGTATTATGGCATATACATTTGAACTGTTTTCACAAAACTTTCTGAGCATGATGGTCAGGGTGATCTTTCTCCTCTTATTAAAAAAATGAAACAGAGTTGTCATTTTCATATAACACTTAAATGTTATACCAAGGAAGAGGGTGAAAGTCCCCTTAACCCTTTCAAGCATGGAAGTTGCCATCCTAGGTTTTACTTCGTCATACAACACTCTCTTTGAGACATTTTCTCATAAAATACTGGCCATGATTCCCTCTGAATACAAGACCCAACAACGTTAGAAGCAATCATATTGCTTGCAGCTTTGATTTCTTAGAGATAACTCAATATTTAAAATGTCTTTTCTACAGAGCAAGAGCTTTCCTAGTGGCTATGTCTTGGATCTCTCAGAAGTAGGACTTCTTCTTGAGCTGCTATACGACTTCTCACTGGTCACTGAAATTCACTGCATGCCTCGGCACCACCATTCCTTTACCACATCCTTCCCCTATCCCTGAGTTTTATAAATCCATGATCTCGGGAGGCTTAAGGTTTTCCTGTTTCTACTACAATATGCTTTATTTCTAGCTCTCAAGAAGTTATTTTAGTATGCCAAATTGATATCTCATGATAACAATACTAATGGCCACCCTCAAAACGTGAGGAATTCCAATAGGAAATTCATGATCACAAAGTCTCTGTAGTTAGCCAAATTAAAAAAAAAAAAAAATCCTGTGGCTTTCCTTTTTAACACTGGATTATAATTATATGAATCTATCCTAATTAAATAACACAGAACATGGGGGAAAGTTACATATATGAAGATGTTCATCTCAGCAATGTTTAAGAGAATTGAAAAACCAGAAAAAAATCTATTGGGTCAAAATAGGGAAATAGGTATATGTTGTTATAGATACTTGATTAAATATTATGCTATCACTTGAAGTGAAGGTAAAGAAAAACATGTGGGGCCGGGCGCGGTGGCTCACGCCTGTAATCCTAGCTCTCTGGGAGGCCGAGGCGGGCGGATTGTTTGAGCTCAGGAGTTCGAAACCAGCCTGAGCAAGAGCGAGACCCCGTCTCTACCAAAAATAGAAAGAAATTAATTGGACAGCTAAAAATATACAGAAAAAATTAGCCGGGCATGGTGGCGCATGCCTGTAGTCCCAGCTACTCGGGAGGCTGAGGCAGGAGGATCGCTTGAGCCCAGGAGTGTGAGGTTGCTGTGAGCTAGGCTGACGCCACGACACTCACTCTAGCCCAGGCAACAGAGTGAGACTCTGTCTCAAAAAAAAAAAAAAAAAAAAAAAAAAGAAAAACGTGGAAACTTAAAAACATGTTTATGATATACTGGTCAGTAAAGGAAAAAATAAATATACTCTATAGTCTCAAAATAAGTCAAAAAAAATCTGTGCATTAAAAGGACCAGAGAAACACATAGGAAAGGATCAGATGAAAATACACTATAATGACAGCAGTTAAGATGTTGGAACTATGGATGACATATTTTGTCCACATGCTCTGCATTCTCTATGTGTGTGTGTGTGTGTGTGTGTGTGTATCATTGCAAACTCCTTTAATTTTAAAAGGTAGTATGGGACTATCTTCAAATATGCTTACAAAATTTTTAGGTAAGATTTTATTCTTCTTAACTACTTTAATGTTTCACTTCCCAATATTTTAGAACACATCTGGAGCTTGAACTTTGGATTAAGTAAAGCCTTTTTATGTTAATACCAGGTTCTTCATTGTTCTTCAAAGAACGTGAAAGCTGCATTTTATCAAGGTTTAAAGGTGGTAGCTATTTTGGTAGTCAAGTTCAACATAACAGATTGCTTCTTATTGATAAAAATATCCTTGAAATAAAGTAGAAGTAGTTTGTACAGGAAAAAAATGTGTTTTCTGGGCAATTATAGTAGTATAGGAAATATGGAGCAGTGCATTATGGAGAGGAGCGAGAAACAAGTGCCTAGAGATTAAGAAGCACTGGCTATGAAATCTAAAATGAAGGGCATTCATAATTATACATTATTCAGAATTGACCAATTTCTAGCCACCACCAAATAAAGTAGAAGAAATATCAGGAATGAAGGTGGAGACATTAGTATAGACCCTGTAGACATTTGAAAACAATTTTGTAGCAATAAATTCAACATCATATATGAAAATGGCTAATTCCTTTTAAAATTGACAAAACTAGCACAAGAAGCAATATAAAATCTAGTTACCCCCATATTTGTTAATATTAAAGACAATGAATTTATAATTTTCAAACCAAACCCAAAAGGGAACTTTTGACCTAGAGGGTTTCACTGGTGAATTCTATTGAAGATTTTAAAAGGAAATAATACAAATCTTACACACACTATTTCAGAAAATAGAGAAGAAGGAAATATTTGCAGCTCATTTCACCAGGCCAGTATAACCCTGATATCCAAACTTGACAAGGATATTACGAATATAAGAAAAAAATTATACACCAATATCTGTCATAAACATAGACATAAAATCTTGAACAGAATATTATCAAATGTTATCCAGCAACATACAAGAAGGGTAATAAATCATAATCAAACAGGATTTATCCCAGGAATGCAAGGTTGGTACAACATTCAAAAAGCAATCAATGTCATTCACACTATGGAGAGGATAAAAGAGAAAAATCATATGATCACCTAAATAAGTGCTGAAAAACATTTGACAAAATTTAACATTCATTTATGATTAAAAAAAACTTTCAGTAAACTAGGAATAAAAGGACTTTTCTCAACCTACAAAGCGCATGTATTTTATTTTATTTATTTTTTTATTTTTTTATTATTATTCCAGGGTTTTGTGAGGGTACAAACATTATAGTTACACTTTATGTCTTTACCTCACCCAAATGCGGGTTAAAGGCATGCCCTTCCCTCCCTTTAGTGCTCCCCGTGTCCTTTAGTTGTAGATTTGCCCGCCCATCCCCCTAATCCCTAGAGAGTATTTCTACCACGTGATCAACCTAGTGTTGATCAGTTAGTACCAATTTGATGGTGAGTACAAATGGATCCCGTTCTTCTGCTCTTGTGGTGCCCCACTTTGGATAATGGGCTTAAGTTTAATCCAGGAAAGTATAAGAGGTGCTAGATCACTGTCGTTTCTTATGATTGAGCAATATTCCATTGTAAACATATACCAAATTTTGATAATCCATTCCTGGATTGACGGGCACTTGGGTTGTTTCCACACTCTTGCAATAGTGAATTGTGCTGCCATAAACATTGGGGTGCAGATGTCTTTATCGTAGAATGTTTTGTGCTCTTTTGGGTAGATGCCTAATAGTGCTATTGCTGGATCGAATGGTATTTCTATTTTTAGCTCTCTGAGGTATCTCCATATTGCTTTCCACAGAGGTTACACTAATTTGCAGTCCCACCAGCAGTGTAAAAGTGTTTCTGTCTCTCCACATCCTCACCAACATTTGTTGTTTTGTGTTTTTTTGATAGAGGCCAATCTCAAAGCGCATGTATTTTAAAACTTACAGTTAACATCATGCTTAATAGTGAAAGACTAAACATTTTTCTCCTAAGATCAGAAACAGGGAAGGTATGTTTGGTTTCACCACTTCTATACAATATTGTATTGGAGGTTCTAGACCACCATAAGGAAAACAAAAGAAATAATAGGAGTACAGGTTTTAAGGAAGGAAAGAAGGAAGCTTGCCATTATTTGCAAATGACATGACTATCTACATAGTGAATCAAAGGTGTTGAAAAATAGCTACTAGAACTAATAAGTGAAATTAAGAAGTTTCACAGGATTCATGGTAACATGAAAATCAGTTGTATTTCTACTTACTAGCAATAGAACAACTGGAAAATTAAATTTAAAATGCCAATTACAACAGCATCAAAACTATAAAATATTTAAGAAAAAATTAACAAAATGTACAAGACCTTTTACTAAAAATATGAAACATTACTGAGAGAAGTTAAACAAGATCTAGTTAAATGGAGAACTATACTATGTTCATGGATTGGAAGTCTCAACATTAAGATGTCATTTTTCTGTAAATTGCCATAAGAATCAAAATTATAGAATGCTTTTTTTGTAGAAATTGACAAGCTGATTCTAAAATTTAGGAAGAAAAACAAAGGACTTAGAATAGCCAAAGGAATCTTGACAAAGAACAATGTTGAAGGAATTATACTATCTGATTTTAAGACTTACTACAAAATGATAGTAATCAAGAAAGTATAGTATTTGTCTAAGAATAGATAAATATATCAGTGGAACCAAGTCAAAGCAGTTTCTAAAAGAAGTCTTCTGCAGGAAAAAAAATTCTAAAACCTTGGATCTGGCTTGGTGGTATATATTTATTTATTAATAACTTTTGTATTCCCATTGTACCTTTCAGTTTCTGGCACAGAGTTCGTGTTTACAAAACATTTGTTGAATAAATGACCATTTTAAGCATTCACCCTATGGTAACAAACCATTTGGCAGCTTTTTCATTAATTCTCTGTGATAAATGGTATCATCTTGTTACTTGAAAATAATCTAGTTTCATTGACCTAAAATATATCATTTTTGTATAAAAGCTGACTATGTGCATATATGTCTCAGAAAGTTGAACTTACTAAAATTTTTAAAAGACTCTGGTAGTGTATTTCTTATAGACGTAAAGAAATAATTGACTCAAATAGGATATACCATGGTGAGTTAAACTAAGGTCTTCTGGATGAGAAAACGGTATAAAGTGAGATTTTTTTTCTCCTCTTCTGAGAAGTCACATTATTTGTTCCCCTTCCCAGCTTCAATATAAGAATTACATTCAGTATGGCAAACTGTAGGCACTGAAAACAAGCATTTCCTAATAATATATTTTGGGCACATTTTATCTCAAAAACAGCTTCAATTCAAATTCTAGTTAATTAATCTAATTTCACAGCACCATGCATCTTATTAGGCTTAGCCATTTGTCTTTGCCCAAAAGGACTTGAGGTTTTGCTCTAGAGAATCAACAAATCTAAAACAAAACTAAAAAAGAAGAGCAATAGATAATAATTTTGGCTTTCAAAAATTATTCATCAAAGCTGGCACAACACATAGGTGGAGCAGGCAGCTGCCTATATGTTGTCACTTCTGAGACACCCATATCACCACCTTCTCTCCCCACCCCCACACTACAGCTTGGCACTCATTTTGGCTTTCTCACCCTCAAGATTCATTCCTTTGCCTTAAGGGATTATCTCCAGAATTGCTCCATTAAAATGCAAATAAGTTATGTAGGAGGGGTGACACATTAACATACTCTTAGTAATTATCTGCTGGTATCATCCTATCAGGAATAATTTATCAATTGTCCAGCAGAAATAAGGCCCTGAGGGTATCTAATGTAGAAAAGGTATGGGTGTTCAAGCCTAGATAGCACACCAATTTATCAATTGCCCAGCAAAAATAAGGGCCTAAGGGTATCTAATGTAGAAAACATACAGGTGTTCAACCCTAGGTAGCACACCATGGTTGGGGCCTTTGAGCAGCAAGGGAACAGCATTTACTCACTCATCCAGCAAATTCCCTTGGGTACCTATACTATGACATCCACTGTGCTAATCACTAAGGGTCTAGACAAGAATAAATTTTTAACCTTACTCACAGACATGTAGAAGAATTGAATTAGGTACCCGGAGAGAGAGGGAATGGGGCACAGCATCCTGACTCTCAGATTTCCTATCAGTAAAATGGAGTAACTACTAGTATTTCCCTCACAGAATTGGTAAGAACTGAACATGATAATGCATCTAAAGTGCTTCATACAGTGCCTGGCATGAAAGAAGAACTTAAAAAATGATTGCTTCGATTTGCATTTCCCTAATGATTAGAGATGTTGAGCATTTTTTCATATGTTTTTCGGCCATTATTCTGTCTCCACAATGAGATTATCACCTATCTCCAGTGAGACTGGTCTTTATCAAAAAGACCCAAAACAATAAATGTTGGCGTGGATGCGGAGAGGTAGGAACACTCATACACTGCTGGTGGGACTGCAAACTAGTGCAACCTCTGTGGAAAGCAATATGGAGATACCTTAAAGAGATACAAGTAGAAGTACCATTTGACCCAGCAATCCCATTACTGGGCATCTACCCAAAAGAGCAAAAGTGGCTCTATAAAAAAGACACCTACACTTGAATGTTCATAGCAGCACAATTCACAATTACAAAGATGTGGAAACAACCCAAGTGTCCATCAATACATGAGTGGATTAATAAACTGTGGTATATGTATACCATGGAGTACTATTCAGCTTTAAGAAACAATGGTGATATAGCACCTCTTGTATACTCCTGGAAAGCGCTGGAACACATTCTACTAAGCGAGGTATCCCAAGAATGGAAAAACAAGCACCACATGTACTCACCATCAAACTGGTATTAGCTGATCAACATTTAAGTGCACATATAAGAATAACATGTATTGGATGTTGGGCAGGGGGAGGGGGAGGGGGAGGAAGGGATGGGCATATGCACAAACAATGAGTGCGATGCGCACCTCTGGGGGAATGGACACACTTGAAGCTCGGACTTGGGGGGGAGGAAGGGTAAGGGCACCATATGTAACCTAATCATCTGTACCCCCATAATATGCTGAAATAAAAAAAAAGGGAAAAAAAAGATTTTCAACAAAAAGTTAATAAAATTAATAAATGTCATTTCTAAAAGTGGAAAGGAATGTTGAAATAAGCCCAAAGAACATAAAATGATATCAAGAAGGGCTTTCATGAAAGAGATAGGGCATTTAAGATATGATCATAAAAATAATTACTATATATTGAACATTTCCTATGTGTCAGGCACTGTGCTGTGTGCTTTATATTCAGTAGCTCATTCAATTCTCACAATGCCCCCTATAAGGAAGGGCCTGTTATTATTTTCATTTTAGACATGAGGAAATCAAGGATTGGAGAAGGTGAAGTCACTTGCTCACAGTACACAGTAAGTGGAGGAGCTGTGATGTGGCTGTGTAGAATGTAGATGGTTTCAAGCAGCAATGATGGAAGTCCTCAGAGGGGTTTCTAGGCAGTGGGAAGAGTATAAGGAAATGCAGGGTGGTGGGAATATGCTGATGTTATTCATGGAATACTGAGTGGGTCTGTTTGTCTAAAGTGAAGGGACAATGTAGGAGAGCAAGGAATGATAAAGCTAGAAAGACAGATTGCAACTATGTGACTGTCAGATTTGTTGGACAGAAGAATTTGACCTTAATCTGAAAGACTTTCCATGTTAGGGAGAAGGTTATTGAAAAGGGAAGTGGAAGAGAGGCAAAGATGGATTTTACCCTTACTTAGGAACTTTACACAGGACCAGCCCTGGACAGACTGACACTTCTTACCCTTTCTGTGTCTTCCCTGAAACACCGAAAGCAACCATTCCAAAAGCAACCATCTCTTTTGGTTCCCCAAAAGCAACCATCTCTTTTCCTTCCCAAAGGAGTGGCCAGTAGCAGGATTTCATAATAGTCATAGTGGGAGATGGCTAGGGTTGGGGGCAAGAACACATTATACCCCAGAGAAAACTATGTACACTTAAAGCCAGCTCTGCTTTCCTTGTGGATCCACATACTTGTGAGTGTAACTGCAGTGTGTGCATGTATGTGTATGTGAGAGAGAGAGAGACAGAGAGAATTAAAATCCATGTAGCAAAGTAGTTCTCATGATTATATTTCTATTATAATTTTATGCTAAATGATTGATACAAAAAAAAGGGAATCTGTACTACTTATCATTCTGCTCTGATAATAATAGAATACTTAGTTTCTTGACTCCACACTCTTCTAATGTAAGCAGCCAGTGTCACTAGGACACCATATTTGTGTTCAATGCTCCGCCCCTGTCCCTGAATCTGGGACCAATCTTGAAATCGGCAAGTGGAATAATAAAGCTCTAAGTGACTCAACTTTCTGACATCAAATCAGCTTTGCTGCTGGACTTGCTCTGACCCTGTGAACTCTTAACATTTCAGCATTGTTCCTTTCAAATGCTCCCATCCTTGATCCCAGTTCCAGGAACCAAGTCCTTGCCTTGCATCCTAACTCCCTTGGCTAAAACTATAGTTCTTTCAAGCCTAGGGTAACACGCTCACTGCAGTCCTTAAAAGGAATGGAAATCTGGCTTAAAATTTCTGGCCCCATTATCTCCAGTTAGAACCTGACATTTACTGACTACCAGAATACCTAAATGTCTACTACTGGCCTTCCCTGAAGCATGTTCAATCTGCTTATTAGGTTTTCTATTTCCTGCTGGGCTTCTCTGAAGACAATTACCTACATGTCTAGACTTCCTTCTACTCCCCACTGCCAACACCTTCCTGGATCTTTGTAAAATGCTCTGCCTAGCCCTTCTTGGTCTTCCTGGCTTCCAGATTTTGGTCACTCTTAGTTTGGGCTCCCCTATTGCTGGCCATGTTCCAGTCATAATAGGTAGGGCTAGTGGCTTTGACTCAATGCTATAGCTAAAAGTCTTGCTCATAAGTGGTGTAAATTAAGACTTGACAAACTCCCTGCTTCTTTCCTCCAACCATCTTAGGTTATAGTGTTCAATAAATATTAAATAACAATAATATAGCCTAGGAGAGGAGATATCTCATTAAATAAATCATGGAGATGTCAATCTACCTGTCTCAAATTGAAAGAATTTTATGAAAAATATCTTTGGCATTAAGCTTAGCTTTCTTATATTCATTCATAACAAGCTGTAAAGAATGGAAATGAACTAGTATTTCATAAGGATGATTTATGGGTATGATTTGATTAAAAATTTTACTTTTTCCTGAGATAGTCAATTATTCACCCAATTGCCATAGTCCATATAATCAGCAGCCTCATTTTGCATACCGATTATATAAGTCATGTTCAAACATGGTTAACCCTTGATCATCATATTAATGTTGAGAAACAGAAAATAATTTCATCCAAAACAGCATATTATTCAAACCCTAAATCTACTGAGCTTTGGGAGTACATTATATGATATTTCTACTCTATCCCCACACAAACATTTATTGAGCAGTAGCTATTGGCAAAATATTAATATATACCAATTGAGTATGAGAGGAAGCTATCTCAGAAATACATTGGGTGGCAAGAATAAAGCCAAATGAGAATTAAACACAGACAACCCACAAAGTTAAGATTAAGCATAATTTCAACAAAAAGTTAATAAAATTAATAAATGTCCAAAACATTCATTAAGTGGAAAAATCAGATTATAACATAATAATATTTATCATATAATTTTATTTCCCTAAATGCACATGTACACACACATAATGTCTCCATTACTGGGCTGTTCCACTAGTCACACCTGATGCCCTAAGACAACGACAGTGGCAACATCCCATGACTGGAACAGGAAGGAGGCAACACCAGCAATAATAGTAACTTCTAATCAGGGAGTAAGTGCCTAGTATAGCCCTCATTTCAGGATGATTATTCTGATTTGCTTCACTTAGTTTTCGCATTGGTGGGTCAGTCATATTCTCCTGATAATCATCCCTTACGGCGGTAGCAGGGTCTATTGTATTCATAATACATGCAGTCATCTCTGCTCAAGTCCTCTATATCAGCTAATTTTACTGATTTGACTCCTTAACTCATGGAACAATCAGTTCTTCATTAAATTGACTGCTTATTTCTTGCAATTGATCAAATCAATTGGCAGGTTTGTGCTGACATGGTCTAAGGATAGTCATATCCGATAACTGAGGTCCAATGCTTTAATTCAGCTACAACAGCTGAGTGGAGTAGTTGCAACAGAGACCCCATATCCCATGAAGCTGAAAATACCATCTGGTCCTTTACAGAAAAATTTTGCCAACCCTTTCTCTAGATTCATGGCCCTTATCTTATAGATTAGACACGATAAGACACTATAAGAAACTGAGGCCAAAACAAGTTAAAAATGACTGAAACTCAACATACCTGCTTTTAAAAAAATTCATGGCCTCTGTTACCTGCCTGGTCCCCCAAAATACAATCACAGAACTTCGATAGTGTTCCTCATTTCAAGGAATGACACACCATCCATCTAGTTAAGCAAACCTGAAATCTATGAGTTATCCTTGACAGGCCCCTCTTCAACACCCCTCTATCCAGTCTAAGCTCTTTCAATTTTACATCTTCCCTATCGAATCTTTCCACTTCTCTCTACTGCCACCATTCTACTCCAGGCTGCCATCATCCTCCTGGACCACTGCTACAGTCTTGTAAGTGATCTCCCTGCTTCTCTTCTGGCCACTTTCTGATTTGCTCTTCACACTGTAGTCAGAGTGATCCTTTCAAAACGCAAATCTGAATGCATAGTATCTCTGCCTAAAACTCTTCAAAGGCCTTTCATTGATCTTAGGGTAAATGGTAAACTCTTTAACGTGACCCCAAAGACCCTATTCTTTCTAGCCCCTGTTGATCCCTGCAGCCTCATCTTATGCCACCTGCCTCTTCACTCCTTCTGCTCTAACCACTTTGACTTGACTTGCTTTCAGTCCCTTCAACTCGCCAAGCTCTCTCACACCACAAGGCCTTTTTACATGCTTTTCCTCTGCCTGGAATGCTCTACCTCTCCCTTTGCTTAGTTTGTACCTTTAGACATTGGTTAATCATCACTTCCTCCGGGAAGGCTCTTCTGACCTTCCTAAATCAAATTCCATTATATACTCCTATATAGCACTGTATCTTTCCTTCCATGTAATTATCACAGGTACAATGTTACAATTTGTATGTGTGATTATTTTATGAATGTCTGTCTTCATCATTGGACTGTAAGTTTCATCAGGGCAGGGATCTTGTCTATTTTATTCTGCTGTATCCCCAATACCCAGCCCAGTGCCTTGTCTTTAGCTCAATAAATATTAATTTAATAAATGAATGCATGAATTTCCAGAAGTTCACACAGCTAGAGTTCAAGTTTCCTGAGTCCTAGTGCAGAACTCTTCATGGCACAATGATGCTTCTATTGAGGTCAACAACACAGGATTGGGACAGTTAGTATTTTTCTGTTTTTTGGCTGCAAACTAACCCCCTAACTTCTGCTAGCTGCTACACATATGCATGGCATTTTTCACCACTGGGAGTGTATGAATGCATCAGCAACATGGTCCTGCTACTAAAACAATAAATCACTTGCCTTAAAGAAGGTGAGTACAGAGTGTTGTTATTATTACCAAAGTGTATGTATGTGAATTCTAAAGGGAAGTATTTGAGCATTAACCATAAAAGGAAAACATGCAGTGCTGTTATAAGCCTATTTAAGTTCCTTTTAAAAAAAGTTTCCCAATACTTTCAATTGGCTGACCTGGGTTTCCAAATTTCATTTTTCATTAGAATATCTAATGTTTTCATAGAAACATCACAAACAACCTTTCATAGATTAAGTTGTTACCTATTTGGAAGGGGAAAAGAACCAAATAGAACACTGTTCTTCCTTGAAAAAAACCTAAGCTGAAATATATGCATTATTATACTTGTAAAGCTAAGTGAAATAATAAAGAAAATTTGTGAAATGCTTTTCTGGAAAAGCTACTTATGGAAAGTTTTTATTTTAAACTAATAAATGGAGTTTTGATAGTGAAATCTAAGAATTGTACATATTCTTTAAAAAATCCAAGTTATAATCCTGAAGTACTATAATCATCTAATAGGTGCCTGATCTTTCAAATTCTTTAATCCTTCTCCATATTAACTTTCTGACCTAGCTTTTTGCAAACACTCCTAAGTCCCTGAAAATATTTTCGTGACACAAAACCCTAATTTATTGAGGTTGCCCTATGTTAGCAACTATCTTACTAGATGTAGTTGGGTTCTGAGTGGTTCATAGAAAAACATATGTCTAATACAGTACTCCTAAAAATAGATATTCCAGTTGAAAGTCCAATTTTATTTTCTGGATTTCAGGATTAGAAACCCAACAGCCGCTTACCAACAGAGTCCATGTTAAATCAGGAGGGGATTTACTGATTCCATTACAGCTAAAGGGCAAATAACCAAAAAAAAAAAACAAAAAAAAACAAAAAAAACACTTTTATCCTCCCGGAATAACATAATTGCACTTTCAAATGAAATTCAGCCCTATATTTCATTCATCATAAAATTCTCACATCCTCAGAATCCCCCTCATAATAGGCAATATATACTCATCAAATAAACAATTTCAAAGTTACCACAGGCCAATCAATCTCTCGAGCATAGATCAGTAAGTGTTGTTTATAAGTATAGCACTGTGTCAGACACTTTGGAGGATATATAAGTCAATAGGATGCACTCCTTGCCCACTTGGCCATCATAATCTTGTTGAAAAGATCTACCCATGTGAAATATTTATCAACTAGCACCAGCATCTAGCACCTAGCCCCAAAGAAATCAAAGAAAAGAGAGAAAGAGTAGTGGATACTATAACACAAGGAAAACTTTCAAAGAAAGGGTGAGATTTCAGTGGACTTTAAAGGATGGGTGAAGATACCATCATGATTAAAGTACAATGAGGAAGGCCTGGGAGAAAGAATAACGTAACTCATTTATTAAGCAACTACCATGTGAAGCAAACATGCAAGGGATTTTACGAAAGGATAAGACAAATCAAAGCCAGATTATGGAAAGCCTCGGAAGGCAGATTAAGGAGTTTGAATTTGAGCCAATAGCAATTACAACTGTATTCTAAAACTCACCCAAATCACACCTTTAGCTGAAAGTACCATTTGTCTATAGTCCTGAGATACTGTTAATTTCAACTCTTCAAGGTGAATGAGCTGAGTAATGGTGCAGAATATGGCAAGTATAATTAATTAAAGGAAGAGGGCCTTTTAATTTTATTTTGGGGAACTGGATGCTCAACTATAGAAATGAAATCCAAATGGCAACAAATAAATTGGATCACAGAAGAGTCCAACCCAGATTAAATAAGGGTCCTCCTAAATCTCACTTTAAAGCCAAATGTCAGGTATCAACAAACACAGATGTACATAGTGATTTGGCTCTTTCATTACTTTGTGTAATGAGATATCTCAAAACAGAACATTATTCTGCAGAGACAAAAGGTCTCAGTTTAATGTGCTTTAACATTACTGGTGTACTCTCCTCATGAATGCTGCCATTAATTTAGGTCAAGTGAACGATAAGAACTTGTACAGTGTGCTCTGTCAAATGCCAAAGTCTCACATTCCCTGATACATTTTGGGCCCGTGTGAGGCAGTGGCTCCGGACACCAAAAGGAGACACAGAGGAAACCTGAACACAAATTGGGCTGTAATTTTCTACTTTGGATCTGATTGCTCCCTTGTCCTATTTTCAACATGGTTAGTAAGGTTGTTCAAGTAGAACAACCTCTGACCATCTTTTAAACCACTCTGGAAAACCTCCATTCCCTAAACCATTGTTTTCATCTCTATACAAGGTCAAGGCAATGATCCCTGAGTTTGTTTATTAACAGCATCAGTTGTCCATGTTCATTTTAGAAGAGGTGAGTTTTCCAATTGTTTCACATGTGACTCTGCGTTATGGCCAATCACCATGAGGCTTCAAAATGGAGAGTTTCATTTTAGGAAAAAAAAAATGAATTTTCCACAAGGATTTCCTTTAAATGCCTTTCAGATTGCTGCTGGTTTTTTTTGATGTAGGTCATTATGGTATCATTGTTATTTATTAATGTAATTTACATGATACTTGATAGCATAAAGAAGTTATAGTCTCTGACTTCAAGGAGTGTAATAGGATATAAGCATTGAAACTGGCTTCAAGGGGTTTGAACTTGGAATAGAACTGAATGCAAAGCCACTAATAGGTTTCAAGAAAAGGAGTAAGTTTGAAAACAGATAAAGATGATTTTAGCAGGAGTGTTATGCATGGTCACCTGAATATAAGATGACTGTGGTCCAAAATATGAAATTCAACCACAGGAATTGAGAAGAAAAGGTGGACATAAACAAGTATTTCCAAAAAATCAATGATGGTAGTAACAACAGTAATAGCAATTAACATTTACTGAGTATTTACTGCATAGCCGGCTTAATATATAACTGCTTTCCATATATTCTCATTTAGTTTTTATAGCATCCTGTGAGTCAGGCCTTCCTTATTAAAACCAATTTACTTATGGGAAAAATGAGGCACAGATAACTTCCATAACTTTCCTGAGGTTACATGCCTGGTTGAGGCATGAAGTTGCATTCCGTTAAAGCAATAAGACTTGGATATATACTTTAATATATGCCTCCTGTGAATACAGCAATCATGGATTTATTTTTAATATAGACAAATTTATACAAACAAACAAGGATTGTCTTCTTTAAAGAGGTCACCTTAGGAAACCATATACTTATTAAACTGCTGTAAACATTTCTGGAACTCTTCTTTAATAATTGTGTTCTAAATCTGAAAAACACTTTTATTCTACTATTCACTAGTGGAAATCTTCTTTCTTTGCATTTTAATTTAAATTTTGTAAATATCTAAAAAAATAAGTTGGAATTAAGTCGGTCAAATGAAATGAGTTATCAAACTAGATGATTTTATTTGGGACCAAGAAGATGATGTGACATGAAGAAATGAAATATTTTTTTTCTGAAAACATTCCCCCAAAATTCTGGAGCAGGGGCAGCATCTCTCGAATCAGTAACAACTTCCCTGGAAGAAAACTTCTTAACTCTATCAATTCTAGTTCTAGTATGTGTGCTCATTTTAAAATGTAAATATTTATATTAAAATTAAAACACATTCAAATCACACATTTTATGTATGATGATTAGGGAACAATATTCCCAGATATGAGATATCCAAGAATAGATGCATTATAAGTACTACAGATATTTGAATGAGTGGAGATCAGCATGGAGTAGATTAGTTGATAAGGGCTTCATGCAATGAAGTAGGAATGAACCAGGCTTGAAGAACAAGTTAAATTTTGATAAGTGAGGGATCACCCTGCAGGGTAGCAGAATCTGACTTGATTAGCTAATAAAAGTAGACTTGAAAAAGATTCTAATCCGAATGAAATACCAGTCCTGCTAAAACCCATTTTTAAACCAAACATCAGCAAAAGCAGATGTTAATATCTGGAGCACAGATAGTAAGGTGGACTCAGATTATAGGGGAGGAGGTTGCCAAATGAGTACCAGCTGAGGAGTTTGAACACGATCTAAAGTTAGCCTATTATCCCTCCACCACTGATTTTGTAAGTCTCAAGGATTTGTCAAGACCCACTAATAAATGTCTTGCTCTACAAAGGCAATTTAAGAAAAGAAAAGAAAAGTAACATGGATACTTCATATTCTCTCTCCCTTGAGTAAAGGCCCTCCCACTGACCTTGCTTTAAAGACAGGGAGAGCTAGTAAGAACTGAAAAGGGCCATTAGCAGCCTGTAGATAAGCTTTTAGAAATGCCTTATTGTCTTTCAAACGGATGAACAGATTTTCTGGTAGGATTCAGTAAATGCAGAGAATTCTTTTTACCAAGTATGAACTTTCTGGTTATTAGATAATTAATTTCTACATAAAATACAACCCTACAAAATCCTTGCTATTTCCTTAACTAAAGTAAATACTTGTTTACACTACTCTACTGAAAATCTTTAAAATGCAAGAAAATAATGAATCCCATTTTGCAGTGCATTGTAAATCATATTAGTAACTTCTGGTGCTCTCCAGGTTTAATAGGTGATAGTTTATTATTCATGTTCAGCATAAACTAAGTCATTAAAATTACAAATTTACAAGTAAGCTACAAAAATTATGCTTGTCTTCAAGATTATGGTTTTAATAATTGAAAATACTATCTGACCTAGAGCAAATAAAACATGGAAACTTGAAAGTTCACCTGAAACTCAGGGCTGAGAATAATTGAAGTCCCTGAACACTGGAGCCATCTTTTTGTCCATGTCAGGATAGAAAAACCAGTAAATGAATCAAGGAAGGTTGGGTTGTTTTGTGGGATTTATATTCCAGAGTACCTTTAATAGCATCATATTTCTAAAATGCAAATGTTAAAAATATGAGAGCAGACATGTTAATGCACATCAAGTTAGATTCTGGCATGAGCAGAAGATGCTCGCCTTAACATCAAAATGATGTCTTTTTTTTTTAATGCACTGAGTGTTTAACTGTATAGAAAATTCTAAACCCCATGTGAGTCTTGTTTTTCACATAAAATGAGACATAACCATGTACATGTTGGACTTGTTGTAACCAAATGGCATTTTGCTGGCCAGCAAGCCCAGCTATTTGAGATATGTTTTCTGGAATAAACCTTCCCAAACTCATCTTCAACTGCTTACTTCCTGAGGTTGAGGTTCCTATTTCTAGCTTTTGAGGCCTCTAAAGGCTTTCAATTTCAGCCAGAGACTGACTCCTTTGGAATTCAATTTATTGTAGTTGAATGAGATTTCTTTCTTTTTTTTCCTACTTGTTCCAATTCAAATTAGTGTCTTGATTAAATTCCAGAAAAGTCTTTGCTCGTAACAAGCCTGCCAGGGGCTTACTCAGTATCCTAAGAGACTGTACTCCAGACATCCCATCAGTATATGTGTGAAGTTGTTTTTTAAAATTTTTTGTCTAAGTTCAATTCTTTTCAAATTCTTCTATATGTTTGAAAGAACTCATTTGCAGATAAATTTATGGTATTGGGAGAGTCCAAGCATTAGAAAAGTGAATGAAGTAGATTAACTAAAACACCCCTATATTCTGCTTCATAAGGCAATAGAAAGCAGGACACCGCATGATTAATTTCCTGTTTTCTCCTCTGGTCCCCACAATGTCCTTTACATATGAGATAAGGCTTCCACTTGGCTGACTGAGTCAGGTGAGATTCACTGAGAAAAATGATAGTCTTTAGGACTATTTTCTGGATCTCAATTTCCTCATCTGTAAAACAGGGTAGTTGGGACTAAATGCTCTCCACGTTCTTTTCCCTGCTTTAACCATCTATGATTCAACTCACTTTGAATCTGTTCCATTATTTGATTCTATAATATACACACATCTAGAAAATAAACATATCATATATGTCTTAAACAGACATATATGATAAGCACTAGGGAAATGCAGTCTAAGAGTCTAAAGGAGGCCAGAATCCTAGTTATGGAGATAAAATATCCATAAAAGGATACATAACAATGCAGGGTAGGAAAAGACTATGTACCAAAATGAGAGGCACTGAGTGCAAAGAGCAGAATTCTTCAATCCCCATCCTCTCCCACCAATCCACATTGGACTAGGAACTTTCATTGTGTTTAGTCACTGTGATTTGAGGGTTGTTTGTTATAGCAGTTAGCAATACTTACCCTGATTAACTTTAGCTAGTACACACACACACACACACACACACACACACACACACACCAAAACCAAGTCAAGTCTAAAGATAAGTCCCTACTTCCTGTCACAAAAGTTTCTTTGATCCTAGAATAACTAAATTAATCACAATTAGGGAGTATAACTGTTTATTTAATTTTCTTCCTTCTCGGTCTGTAAGCCCCAGGAAGGCAGAGGTCTTGTCTCTTTTATTCACCACTGCATTCTCAGCACTTAGTGCCTGGACCATAGTAGATGCACATTAAATGTTGTTTGTTTAGTGAATGCACAAGGGCTTTAATTGCATAGTGCTTCTCAACTGGGCTCCTACAGCACCCTGGTCTTGCATTATCATTGTACCTATCACTTCATACTGTAATTGCTCTACAATGTCCCTCTTCTTCTCTAGAAAGCAAGATGTTCCATCAAGTATCTCTTTAATCAAGGTCTGAATTTGGTAAATTTCTTTTAATAATGCAAGTAGATGACATCTGGGGCCAACATAAGAGTCCTTGGGTTGTGTACACAAAGCCCTTCAATCAGACCTGTCCTCTAAGTCACTTTCTCTCCCCCTGAGTTAGCTGGGGTCATTTTCTGTTTCAGCCATAGCTCTAAAGTGTCTTGTTACCTCTGAATTTCCTGAACCTTGCCCTTGTTCATCATAAACTTGCCTTTAACCTGTCCTAGACTGACAGGCCAGTTTCCTGCCCAGGAACTATTCCAGTCCCCAATATCAAAATAGCTTCAACATTCATTCCTGTACATTTGACACACAAAATCAAGTCTTTCCCAGATGAGTGTCAGCTAAAACATTTCATATAGATTTAGGTGAAAATCAAGCAAAAGAAGAAAATGGACCACTTCCATAAGACTTGTTCCCTTCAGCTTTTCCTCCTCACAAGTCTCTGTTGTAGCAACTGTCAAATAAAGACCCAGGAATGGGTCCTGCCTTTACAAACCAAGGGCCCTCTGGATTTTACTCCTCACTTCTTCCTAAGTTGCCTTAACTCTCAACTCTCCCAAGAAATTTTTTAAATAGGATTGGGAATTTTTCACATTCCTTAACTGCTCTAGAATTGAATAAATTAAAAGTAGTCAGGAAAGGAAACAATGTAAATAGCAAAACCTACTACAATACTGATTCAATGTACAAAGTGAGAACATGCCCTCGATTTGCCAGCAGGGCAGTGCCAGTGAATGTCACACTATAGCTGTCAGGATTAGAAATAATGGTGGTCTCTATAGAACCAAAAGCTTCTGCCAACTTTTAGTGGGACAACAGAAGAAGGGAAAAGGGTTGAGGAAATTACTTGTGATGCTATGCTTGATCCTGTGTTTCCATGAACGTTAGAGAAGGACTCTCGCCAAGTGTTAGCATAAAAAGTGAAATATGATCAACAAAATAGCCCTTTTCATTTAAAAATGTAAGAATAGAGGGCTATATTATTTTGAATTTAGAATACATATATAATGCCAAATATTCAATTAGAGAAAGGTTCCCAAATTTCCATTTCCTCCCTCATCAATTTCCACCTGTAGAGAAATAATTCTCCTCTAATTTGATAAATTAATAGTAGAGTACAAAGCTTTATGGATTTCTCTGAAGAAGCTTGATTAAGGACTTTATTTTCAAGATATAAGAATTAGCCATAGCTACCATAAAGCCTCAAGGGGGAAGAGTTTGTGGGCTTCTGTACAACTTTCAAAAGCCTTGACCTGATGGCTATGGGTTCCTTTTGCTTTTTACGAAAACTGAAAGGGACCTTTCCACTTCAGTGATCAGCTCCCAGACTGTGCTCCAGTAACTTGTGTGCTTTTATACATGCTGCCGGCATGGAGATAGACTGCCATCCACCATCCACAGATAAGCAGACCCCACTAGAGCATATCCTCATCAAAAAAAAAAAAAAAAAACAAACACAAGATAATAAGTCATCAACAACTAGAATGATGTGTCTAAATATACCTGCACAATGAAAAGTTCTCATTGCATCCAGTAAGCATGCTTTGTGTGGATGGGGCCACTGGGACATGCATCAGGAGCTCAGGTCATTAAAACAGTACACACATTCTCAGGCCCCAACTAGATCTACTCAATCTGTGTAAATGGTGTCCTAAAGATGGAGAAAGATGTTAAGTCAATCAATAATAGAATCCCTGTTAACCATTTTCTATTACAGAGTTAAGAAAGAATTTATACAATGTATGACACTACAATATTAGCGACAGAGTTTTCATACTGCACTTCAGACTTGTGTTGTAGATCAACACAATAGGTAATTCTCAAACCCGAGCAAGCATAAAAATCATCTGGGAGGCTTGTTACAACACATCACTGGGCCCCACCCCTGGAATTTCTGATTCAGTAAATCTGGGATAGAGCCTGTGAATTTGTATTTCAAGCAAGTTTCCAGGTAATATTGTTGCTACTGCTCCATGAAACATGCTTTGAGAAATATTGTGCTAGAGCATGGTCATAATGAACTCTAAGTTTTCAGTTAAAATCTCATTTCAGCAAGTTGGTTTACATAGAGAAAAATTCTAATGTGACCACCCTAACCAGACGTGACAGTTCAACTAATGTCTTCCCTTGGTTATAGGGAGGACAGCATGACAAAATAATCATACTTCTTAGCAATTCTATACATTGTTCTGTAAAATTAATGCAAAACATGTCTGAATTAGGAATTGTGGCTTTATATACAATAAGCATAATACTTTTTTGAATTATTAAAACTTCTTATTTTGAAAATTTTCAAACATACATAAAAATAGAACAGTATAATAAACACCCATATACATATCACCTAGATTGAATAATTATCAATATTTTGCTAAATTTGTTTCATTTGTTTTTAGCTGGTATATTTTAAAGTAACTCCCAGATACGATATTTCTCCCCTAAATATTTCTGTATATAAAAAGAGCATAACATTTCATATTGTACTTTTACTTTCAAATTAGTTTCTACTATTTTCTCAACATCTACTAAGTAATTAGGGTAAGTAATCTTACATGTTTTTAAGACAAGGAAATTTAAAATTCAAATATTCAAAAGACTAGCTCGAGATACTAAAGCAAGTTAGTGACAAAACAGAAACCATGACTCATTAATTCACTCACCCATTTACTGATTTATTTATTCAGCAATTATGTGCCTTTTCTGTGTCATTGTGCTAGGTACCAGGAATATGGTAATGAAAAGTCTTCTGCCTCTTCACTCTATGTTCTTTCCTGCAAACTAAATTGCTATTCAAAATTCAGTCTAAAAGAATACTCAAAGAACTTTAACTAGACCAGCATTAGCCAAGGTGTGTCCCATGTAATACTCATTCCTCAGCATGCCAATAGGTGTATATACACCCACAAAAAGAATTCCATAATCAAATCAGTTTGAGAAACCATAGGTTAAACAAGTTTCTTTAATGAAGAGCTTTTAGAACCTCTAATAAACTAATACGCATTGGGAATCTTCAAAAGACACTACCATGGGTATGCAGTATTTCTTCAATGTATTAAACCATGGACGTTTTGATTGTTTTTGCTGCTGCTGTTGCTCTCTGTGTGTGTGTGTGTGTGTGTCTGTGTTGTTTCTGTTGTTAAAGGAACATATCTACAAAGTATATTTTGATAAATTCTCCTCTAGGAGAATCTCGAGTTTGCTTTACATGTTCAAGAAAACTTTTTAACGAAAAACAATGGAATATTCCAATGATAAAAACTAAGAACAGATTCCTGCCCACTTTCAAATACTAAAATGGGAATATCTACTTAGAAGTGCATTGGCTCCATACAATTTAAAGTATTAAAGTAAAGACCCAGGAATGGGTCCTGCCTTTACAAACCAAGGGCCCTCTGGATTTTACTCCTCACTTCTTCCTAAGTTGCCTTAACTCTCAACTCTCC
>NW_012155507.1:4520650-4537606 GCF_000956105.1 Propithecus coquereli | reverse complement strand
AGTTCTGTAGGTTCTGTTAACTTAATTAAAATAGTTTCTTTAATATATATCTCAAGAATTTCATTATATTCAATTGGAAGTAACTCGGATATTCACAGAATAGTATAATAATTATATTTGCCAAAAAACACTCTAAATCAAGTGAGAACTACATTTAATGTGAATTATCCTTTGTTATCCTTAAAATCAATTTAAATGAAGGCTAAAGGAAGGAAACATGAAAGCACTGATACTGTGCAGGACCAAGAATCTATGTATATGAGATCAAAACAAGGGTGTTAGTTGAGGTCATTCGTTACTTAGTAGATTGACTAACATGGCATTTTAGCTTTCTGTAAATATATATGAGTCTACAAGGTTGTCAACTATCTGATTTACAAGTGAAAATAATCAACCAGATGTTTTCAAAGTACCTAAAAGTTGGGCATTATACTGAGTTAACAGCAATGTATCACTTTTTCTATGAATGGTTTTGCCATCAGAAAGAGCTCCAAAACGTTCAGTATTTACAGTTCAATCCAGTGCTGGCCGAGGAAGAAGCTTTATAAACATCCTTTGTGAAGTTACTTATTCTTCCTGTATTTCATTGTCCTCATCTCCAAAGCAACTCTTAACCCTTCTAGACGTTCTATGAGGATAAACAGGGAAGACTAAACTGATTGTCTCAAAAATCAAGATGTCTAGGCAAATGGGGATGGGTGATCATAAATGAAGATTAACTAAAAAATGATTGCTTTAAGTTAGGATTTTTTTGGACATTTTCTCTAAATTTTATTGCTGCAGAAATTTTGTTTCAAGACAGACTATTCTTTTAAAGTGAACCTATAAATATCTTAGAATTTAATTCTAATAGTAATCAGTCCTTAAACTTTAATCTGCAATAACCTTAAAATGCATAATTTATATTATAGTAACCACTGAAGTTACTAATTATTCATTTCTGCCTTTTGTTAACATTAAGTACTAATATTGGGTGTTTAATTAAATAGTAAAATGGAGCTTTTATACTCTTCTACCAAAAATATTCACTAAATAATTTGTGCTTTCCTTCATTTCAGAGGCCCGAATATGCCACATTGACAAATGATAGTCTGTGCTTGAGTAATATTATGTGATGAACTCAGAAATCAGTTTAAGTTTGGTATTTATTTTAGGTTGATTAAATCAGAGGGTAAAGATTTCTGAGTCACTGTATTCTCCAACTTGAAAAAAATCAATAAATCCTAGTTAATCGGCAGGCACCAGCCTAACCAGATTAAGTATGTGAACTCTAGACTACTACAACATCTCAGCAAGCTTAATTCACAAGTGGATGATATAATGGAAAACATTTTTGTTAAATATTTCTTTGCATGAAATATTTGCGTGAAAATAAAATAAATACCTATAAGAAGAATTAACACATATATCTAAGTTTCTTTCCTGGGGCTATAATTGCTCAGATATTCATCTTTTCATAAAACCTTCCTCTTTTAAATCCACTAGTTCATCTATCAATAGATACCTGAGGCAGAGAAATGTGCAATCATGTAATTTTAAAAAGTAATTTGATAAAAATTAAACCAAGCTCGGGTTTATAATAAAAATTATAATCTAATCCTTAATAGTGTAACCAAGCATACTGCACTCTGAGTTTTAGCTTTTTCATCTGCAAAATGGGAATAATATAACTGTATCCCCATGTTGAAAGGATAAATGCAAACAAATGCAAGATATTATAATGTTACAATTGTAGATAACAATAAAAACTTTTCAGATTTATATGTGGCCTGTCATCTTTGAAAGCAGTAGTCTTCTGCTTATCCACATAAGGCCCAAACAGCTGGTCAATCTAGGGGGAAAAAGTAGAAATGAATAGAATTTTTTTAAAGGTAAATTATTTCTTTGCTTTTAAGTGAACCAGCAGTGTCAAAACAAATTTTTAATCACTACAACGGAAAAAAAACAGTATATTCTAATACACATTAAAGTAATTATACAATTATTTAACTTTTGTTAAATACAAAGTCACTCTTTGAGACACACTGATTTAGCAAAAATATTTTTAAATAATTAAATAAATGGGTAGCCTGACTGAATACTTGACTTTTCACTGATTTGCTGTGGTATCTCATAGACCACTGATTCTCAACTGGGGACCTCATTCTCTAGGGGTGGATTTCAAAATCTCTAGAGTAGTGTTATATAGAATGTAGTTTGAAAAAGCATACTTTCTATCATAATATAATTTTATATTTGTAAAATGCAAAAGATAAAATATTTTCATAAAGAAGCTACAGAAAATAACACTCTCAATGGCGTTCAGGGACATAATTTTTTATGTTTATCAAAAGGAGATATGTGTTTGAATAGGTTGAAAAATAGTGTGGAAGACTTAGCCCCAGCTTGCAAAAGGTTCTGGGGAAGGGTTTCTGTTTATGCCTGGATCACAGATTTGTTAACAGGTCATGTAAATTGCTGGCATTAGCAACTGGCCCACAGTAATGCCCTGAAGATTCACTAACACACAGTGAAGAAAATGGTGAGCAAAGCAATCACAACTACTAAAAGCAAGCAATGAAGAGCAGGCTGTCAGAAAGCAAATTGGGATATCCTTATGTATTTTTGCATGACAGATAACCTAGGGCTGCCAGATTTACAAAATAAGTCCCATTTGGGACATACTTATACTCAAAATTATTAACTGTTTATCTGGAGTGACTTTTTTTTTTTTTTTTTTTTTGAGACAGGGTCTTGCTCTGTCAACCAGGCTGAAGTACAATGGTGCGATCATAGCTCACTGCAGCCTCTAACTCCTGGGCTCACGCGATCTTCCTGCCTCAGCCTCCCAAGTAGCTAGGACTACAGGCACATGTTATCATGCCTGGCTAATTTAAAACAAATTTTATTTTTGTAGAGATGGGGTCTCTCTATGTTGCTCAGGCTGGTCTTTAATTCTTGGACTCAAGTGATCCTCCCTTGTCAGCCTCCCAAGATGCTGGAATTACAGGCATTAGCCACCGCACCCATCTGGAGTGAAAATTTAACTGGGCATCCTGTAATTTATCTGGCAACCCTTAGTGAAGTCTTCCCACTACTGCATCAGTAGGATAACACTTCCTGAAGGATTATGCAATATGTCACAGGAGTAGATATGTAATATATTACAGCAAGTAACTCAAATTGATAATTTAGTCAGAAAATGTTCTTGCTTCAATGTTGCCCCAATAGCTTTTTAAAGAGAAAAGGCCATACTGCATATTAGTTTCAGTTGTCACTGCTGAGATTCAACTTATGGTAGGAAGAACAAATAAGAACTGATCTGTTTTTGGAAGAATGATTATTAACCTTAAAGGTCAATGTGCATGCATTAATATAGTACTTGTACTTTGTTTTGAGAGTGAAGCCTTATATTGAGACATATCCTAAAAAGCCATTCATCTACTCAACCCAAGTCTTAGAAATTAGGAAACAGGGAGAAGCATAAACAAATTAGAAGAAACATTGTATCATGGAGGAAAAGGCAATGAGTTTAATGGGATTCAAGAAACCAGAGTTCTCGCTTCTCTTCTACCATTAACTTGTGTGACCACATAAAAACATTTCACATCTTTGGGGCTTGGGTTCAAAAATAGTAAAATTAAAAAGTTATACTTGTCACTTACTCATCAATTGTTTACTGAGCACCTATTATACACTAGACTCAGAGCTAAGCAGTTAAGATACACCTCAAGGAGCTCATGGTCCACTATGCTTCTAGTTTGAACATTCTATAATTTGGGTTTTTCTGCATTTGAGCTTCAAGAGGAGCTCCTCCAAGGAATGCTGTTTTATCTAGCTTGCTACATACATAAAAATCTCTTAAGTGCCATCGGTTGCTAGTGGCTAGAAGAAATGGAAATAAGGGCAGACTTGTGTGAAGAACAACAGCATCACTGTGGTTTTAAAAGTGGGGATCAAGTTTAATGTGTCTTAACTTTAAAGTAATCAAGATAAAACTCAAAGTTTTGCTTTAAACCATAAGAACTCAGATAATTTAAATTTCAAGATGTCTGTTTTCAATGTTAAACTCATAACCAGAATGAATCAAAGCAATGAATTTTGCTGAAGACATTCAGATTGTGATCATTACTAGGGCAGGGAATTTGGTCATTCTAAGATATGTTTGATGATCCTGATACAGGTTCATGGAGCTCAGATGCTAAATTTTACCATAATGATTTGGCTTGAAAGCATTTGTTTAGTTTCTGGTTTTATTGCCCAACTGAGACCAATAGTGCCATTGATTCCATTTTTATCTTATGTATATCATCCATGTTGAATTTTTAAAAATTACAACAGTAAAATGTTTATTTTGGAAACAGTTTTGGGGTCTTATATGGAAATAAAATCTCTAGAACTCACTATATTGTCCATGCAAACTTCTCCAAGTTCTTTGTAAAAGTTTGAGTAAATTAAAAAGTAATTAAATTCATGCTATTTTGATGGTAAATTTTCTAACTCCTTCCTCAAAGTTAATATTAGCCTATTTAAAATTAACTAAATTATAAACTTTAGAGATTATGAAATTATAGTCTTTCAAGTTTGCATCCTATTCTTGATCTAAAGTATACCACAAATGTAATGCTAAAGTGTAGATAACCTTTCAAATATTGTTTTATAAAGAATTACTGGTGTTATAGGTCACGTGTAAAGCAGTTTAAAGGCCCTATTGACAAGCACATCCCTACAGACTAATATGTGTGGACAGAGCTTGTCAGTTCAGCTTGGATGAAAACATACAATTAACAGATTGAACAAGCAATATAGATGCTTCTCATCAACCTCTGACAAATGAAAGGTAAGCAGAGCTGTGTGCTTCTCATAAATTGCTGACTTTGTTATGCTGAGGCTTATGTTATACTGAAAATGCTTTACATCTGTGAATGGAAAATGAAAATCCTGTCAACCATAGCCAAGTGTGTTTTGCACATAAGACGATATGCACTGCTTTACTAGGGACATAAAGTCAATGAATACCACACGAGTGCAGGCCAGTGCAGTGGGCATTTTAGCACTAGTGCTGGGGAAGCTTGTAACTAAAACAGAATAAAAATCAAACCAAACAGAACCCCACCTAACTGCAATTTTACACTATGACTAATTTTCTGTTCAAAAGACAACTCTCCTTTAAAAAACAAACCAATAGCAATGTTGATATTTAAAAATTTAAGTTACTTTAAAAAAGGAAGCAAAAAATTAAATATGAGTAATCGTGTGTTGCTATATAAAGTCAATCATATCCTATATTTTGATCATGAACCATGCTGAAAGTTTAGTCTAAAAATTCCATTATAATTACTTTTCCTAAAATAGCAGATATTAAACAGTCTTACTTTATCAGACATAAATATGTTGTATGCTGTGGATGTTAATTATTATTCAGACTCATAATTACAGGTATGGCTTAAGGTAGCATTCTACCTATAATAAAATGAGCAATTTGGATATTTGGAATGAAAAGTCTGGCTTCAAGGCCCTGTCTCCACCTTTACTAAACTGTTCTCTGGGTGGCCTTGGGAAAACTACTTGATCCCCTGAACCCCAAGTCTTCTCTTTTACAAAATGGAGGTATTAATAGTACCCACACTACATGAGATTCAAACGGAGTATGTGTGAAAATATCTTTTAACTTCCATGGGTGATTACAATGCTAATTATAATATAACAAAATTAATGATAATAATAAATCCATGCCATAATTGTCCCTCAAAGATTCTTCTGTGTATTGACTGGAAAACATAGGTGGGGTTTTAATTGTTGAGCACAACAAAATAGTTGGATGGACTCTGCCTCCACATTGGAATTAATTTTATGTGTTTGAAAGTGTCGTCTCAAAGATCTTGCCATAATGGGCTTCTTCCCATGATTCAGCTCTCAGCTCAAAAGCTACCTCCTCAGGAAGGCTTTCTCTGTCCACGCTAGCTACAATAGTGCCTCTCATCGCAGTCTCTCTCTATCTGATTACTCTGTTCATTTTATTACATAGAGTGTGTCCCTATGTGAAATTATTTTTTTAAATTGTAATTATTGTCTATCTCTCCCCACAAGAATGTGAGCTCCAAGAAGGCAGGGAACCTATTTGTCTTTGTTCGCTCATTCATCTCTATGATCCCAGTGGCTTCACAAGTACTTGGGGCATAGTAGGATTTCATAAATATTTACTAAGTAAACAAGTGAATGGATCTGGTAACTCCACAAAGCAATATAATTGAATACTTTTTTTTTTTTTTTAAATCAAGAAAAGAGGCTTTAGGCCTGTTGATAATGGGCTCAAATTTTCCCGAAGTTTTCCCCTGGAGGGTTTTTCTAGATGGAAGGACCAGGTTTATTTTTTTCCTAGCCAAATGCTTCAAAATTCGAGTTAATTCTCCAGGTGAGTAATTAGGATAAAACTTAATTCTTCAGATGAATTCTAAAGAATTGATTATTTCTCTAGAGGCCATTGGGCTGCATTTAAATCACCATTTCACTCTGGACTCTGAATGATCCAATTTACAAATCCCAATGAATCAAATTAACTAGATAACTGCCAAAATGTAATCCCATTCAGGGAGTGAAATATCTGGTTTTATTGTCTACATTAGTTAAATGAACTCCATTAGTTAAACTTCACTTCCATTTGTGCTGTTTTAACACAGCCTATGTTATAAGCTTTTAGACCTTAAAATGGATGTAGTCTTAAAATCTCAATTTTCCGTATATTATTCAAAATTTGATATTTCACTCTTTTCCCCTCTCCACTACTGATTTAATAATCTACACATTTACTCCATAGGGATATAAACATTTCACTAAGGCTTTATAATTCTAAATAAATTTCCAAAATTTTCTATATGACTTGTTAATAAAATAAAATGTAACTTTTACTTGAACTGCTTGATATTATGCAAATTTTAAAGAAATTAGGGTTTTCACCTTAAAAGAGAAAACCATTTCATGGTCTTATAAAATTCCGTGAGCTTTTTGTGAGGTTGTCTATTAGAAATCCATCCCAGGGATTACACACATGAATTAAAGACAAATAATTCTTTTGTCTGTGCTTCTTACCAGGTCATAGGAGCAATTCTTACATCATTTCTCCCCTTTTTTTTCAGAAAAGACTTTACATTTTCATTTCAGTTCCCATTCTTTAAACATCTGGCTGCAGCTATACCTGTAGTTTTCTATGAATGTGGACAATTATGGTAGGAATTATTGTTCTATTTTTGTGCATTAGCACCTGTTACCATTACTACAAGGCCTGCAAGCAAATAGCTCAGAAAGAATAGCAAAAGATTTAGAAATGAAATAGTCATAACACTTTTGTGCTTATATAGCACTATTTTTCCCCTAGTAGGTCTCTTTATGAAAACCATTTAATCAATCCTGTAAGTCAGGGTTTGGCAAACATTTTTTTTCTGTAAAGAGCCAGACAGTAAATGTTTTAGGCTTGCTGGTTCGTATGGTCTCTGCTGCAACTATACAGTTCTGCCTTTGTATTACAAAAGCAGTGTGTAAATGAATGAACGTGGCTGTGTTGCAATAAAGCTTTTTTATGGGCACTGAAATTGGAATTTCACATAATTCTCACATGTCATGAAATATTATCCTTCTTTTGATTTTTTCTTTTAACCATTTTAAAAGGAAAAAACTATTCTTAGCTCACGAACCATACAAAGACAGGCAGCAGGCTGCATTTAGCCGAGAGCTGTACCTTACCGACGACCCCTGCTCTAAGTTGTCCAATGACACTTGTAGATGGCAGAACTTATCCTTTTTATCCTGTGGTGATGACAAATAGGGTACTAAAAGTTGAGGAAGTTGTGTCAAGTTTGAGAAGAATTTACGGCCATCCATTCATTCAGCAAACATTTGTTAAGTGCCTATTTAGCTAGAAATGAACATTGATAACTCTTTGCGTTTAATATCAAGGATCCCCCTGAACTTTCAAACATTAATATGTGCCTTACCCCCAGAGGTCAGATATTAATAATAAGCTTCTGTGCAAGGAAAATGGTCTTGCTTTTAGAGCTCAGTGACTCTGTACTCACTGGTTGAAAGATCCATATAGATTTTCCAAAGAAACTAACATTATAAGAGAAATATAATCTGAATCTTACAAGTTTAAGTCCTGTATATTTACCTCAACTAGTGTCCCTATGCAAAGGGGGACAGAGAAACAAGCAGAAGTGGTGCTCATGGTTCAGTAAAGTTTGGCTGAAAACAACATGAAAACTTCCAGATCAAAATGTATAGAATATATGATCTAGTTTTGGATTAACTTCTCACATTTTCAGGCGGCATTGTTATGTGGGGGCCAGGTAGCAAATTTATTACTGTAAATAGAGATTGATGCTTGGTTTTAGAAACTGTAATAGCCTAGTGCTCTAAAAGCTCCAGCCTCAAATATAATATATAATGAACAATTTTAAGAGCATTTCTATGACTATACAATTTCTTCTAAAAATTCTGTTTAGCATCCTAAGCATCAAGGGGCCTAAGTAATTTAGAGTAAGGCGATTCCTACTAAAACAGACCATTTATCCCTCTGAGGTATGAGTTACTATAAAATTGATTTTATATTTGAGAAACTTAGGGCTACATTAATTGTGCATATATTCTCTGTGCTTCCACCTAAAATACAACTGTATTTCATAACCTTTTTCATTTCTATTTTCTTATGTTCAGTAATCATCTTTTTAAATGTAGATTTATTACAAATCACATCTTCTACATAATGAGTTATGGAAATGCAGATTAAATTAGGAACAAGGTGGTCCATTAAGCTTTGGCCACATCAGTTCTGAAAACCACCAAGTACGAGGCTGTGGAATGTACCATTTGGCTAAGTTTTAGGCATAGACCTGTGCTGACTTCAAATTTACAGGATTGGCCAAGATCTTATGACTCTTCATCAAGCAGGTGTGTAAGACTCTGGAGAGAACAAGGATGATGCTCCAGAACAGTAGCATTGGATGATGATAGATGGTGACATGCATAAAATTTTACTGAGTTACTTTTGCCTTATGAATAAGAAGACTCTAAAAAAATTGTTGTGGATGGGTCAGTAGTATCGAGAATGCTTGTGAATAGTTCAGTGTAAAGCATTTAGCCACTACTCTCAGTCACATACTCTAATAAACAACAAAAAAAGAGAAGGCATGGTCTTCAATGCCTCCCTTAGGCCAAGGCCTAGACTCTTACTATTCATTAAAATATGCTTATAATAATACAGTTAGTTAGCTTTATTATTCCCATCTAATTACTATCAACATGCTTTACCAAATGCAAAGGGGATCTTTACATTTTTAGCTGTTTTTGAAGTGAAATGATTAGCTTTCACTAAATCTCTTGATAAGCCCTGAAAATGCAGAGAAGCCTGCCAATTTCTAATCAATTCTGTTTGGCCTCATGATACACTGTTACTTGAGCAAGCTAGTTATCAACAGGCAGTGCAACCTTCACTTTTATACCAGAAAGTTGAAATTTAAAAGAGTTATATTGAGAATATTCAACATGAGGCAAAAGTATTAATTTTATTTGGGAATAATTACTTCTGAAGGGTCCAAAAACCAGAGGGCAATGTTCTTGTGAGTAAATATTGTGCTATGTGACCATAAAGCAAAGAGAAAATTTCAATATAGCATGAAGAGGGTGTGTAGTCAAAATAAAAGTTTAATTGGGACCACATAAGTACACATACTATTGTGTTTGTTGGGGTCTGGGAAGTGAGGATGCTACTCCAGTTGTTCATCTTTACAGAGGAGTAAACGTTTTAAAACTATGAAAGATACTGAAATTCAAAATAACTGATCCCTTTATTCTAAATACAAAGAAATGAGAGACAATATATAAAAAGAGAAGAGCCAAAAAAAAAAAACATAGCTGGGTTCAAAGACAAGATTTAACATCTCCTTGGATTGGGAATAGAAAAATATCTGTGAAGAGGTCAAAGCAGTGAAGCAGGTTCTGAATTCTAGGTTCTGAATTCAGAAGCATGCAGTGTTACCCTGTTACCTACGACTTCAGCTCCAGAGGAGTGTCCATGATAAAAGTGCTCAGAGGCAGGCAAGGTGAATAATAAAAAGCCCTAATGCTGGGCCTCCTGAACACGGTTACAAATTGTAAGAAACTGGTGACCTAGGGAGAAAGTAAAACCAGGCACAGGCTCACAATCCAGAACTAAGCCAAATACCCACTGACTTAGGGACTGAACTGGTGAGAGGCCTAAAACACAATTATGAGCACTAAGAAATCAACACCAAAATGATAGCTCCAAACTCCTTATATGGCAACTTTAAAAGCACTGCTAAATATATAATGAGTTAACAATGAAATCATGATGGAAGTTTTAAAAACAATATTTAGAACTTAACGGTAGCAAAAGTACTAAATTTCAACATTTGTGGGATATGCCTAAAGGTATACAATCAAGCAAATCTATAGCACTAAATACCTTTACTAATTAATAAGTGAGTTAAATATAGGCTGAGATACATTGCTGAGAACGCCTTTAGGTCGGATTTGTATGTAACTTGGATCACTTATGAACAGCACATATACAGTAATAATTAATAATAACAATACTGTAATGGCTCATATGTGGTAATAATAATATAATGTAATACTATAATAATAATAATGCTAATAATAATGCCCCTTACTATAATAATAAGTTACAGAAACTATTGTGCTCTTTCTTTTAATTCAAACAAAGAGAACATAAAAACAAACTCATACAAAAAGTTTAGACAGAAGATAGGAGGAATATCAAAAAGGAATATTAAAGGTTAACATTCACCTAATGTTTCATTAACACTAGGCTAACAGGAACGTTACACTTATTTTGATCTTCTAACCAAAACAATATTAACTTTTCCATTTTAATAATTAATCTACTGCAGTGCATAGTAATAATCAATGCTTTCATTGGAGCACTGCCTTTCATAGGTTCCATTATTCTCACTTTATCCTTTATAATTGTTTCAATAGTCAAGCAACTGAAGCCTAATGTTTTCCCAGTGAATGGTGGCATCTGGCCTTATTCCGAATGCTTAATTATTTCTACCTTCATTTCCACTGTAATCACCTTTCTCTTCGCTGCAGGCTCACCTGGACTTGCAGTGGACTTTCGCTTTGGAGGCATGGTCATAAGGGTAAACATAGACTCACAAAATCGAATAAAAAAGGTAAGACAAAAGTGATGCTGTGTGTAAGTGACCATATAAACAATGAAAGTAGCTGCTAGCATAAAGATGCTGCTCCAGTGAACTGCTTACGTCACATGGGTTTGTTTACATGCACACAAGAAACTAGTTCCAGAATTATTAATTTAATTATTATAAATTATCCTTATGGGGAGCCTTGGGAACCCATTCGTAAGTATACGACGCTGTTAAGTCAGATAGTCCTTAACCCAGGGACTACCTGTATTTATTTCAAAAAGTTGGAAAAATAACCTCAGACTAAACCTAAAGAAAAAAGAAGGAAAAATAAAAATAAGGACAGAAACTAGTGCGATAGAAAAAAAGCATAGAAAGTAACAATAAAACAAAAAGCTAGTTCATTAAAAAAATTTATAAAATAACCAGTCCTCTGGCAAAATTGATAAATAAAGAGGGAGAAAAGGGGGGAAATAACCCCTAAGACTAAAAAGAAGAAATAGATACAATAAAAACAATAAAAAACATAAAATAAGATTATATGCAAGTTTATGTAAATACATTTGAAAATTTAAAGGAATACTTATCTAGAAAAATATAAATTACCAAATACTCTAAAGAAACAATTAAAAACTAAAAATAATCACTAACTATTAGACGTGGACTGTGTCATTAAAAATCTCCCATTCTAAGATCCAACAGGTTTAGACAATTTTATATGCAAAATTTATCAGAATTTCAAGGAATAAACCCCTGTGTATGTAACTATTTTAGAGACAAAAAAAAGAGGGAAAGCTATGCACTCATTCACTGAGGCATGTATAACCATGATGCAAAAATCTGACAAGGGCAATTGGAGAAAGGAGAAGTACAGACTAATGTTATACAAAAATCCTTAAAAGAAATAGTGAACCATGTCTAGTAATGTGTAAAAAATATAATGTATCATGGCCAGGTTTAGCTTATCCAAGAAATGAAAAGCTGGTTTAACATTATAAATATTAATCAATGTAATTAATTGCCCCAATTAATAAAACAACAAAAACATGTTATTTGAATAGATGCAGAAGGAGCATTTAACAAAAATAAGCATCCATTCACATTAATTAGTACAACCTCTATGGAAAACAGTGTGGAGATTCCTCAAAGAACTATTAATAAAAGTAGACCTACCATTTGATCCAGCAATCCTACTTCTAGGTATTTACCCAAAGAAAAAGAAGTCATTTTATCAAAAAGACACCTGCACTCGAATGTTTATTGCAGCAAAATTCACAATTACAAAGATGTGGAATCAACCCAAGTTCACATTTAAAGATTTTTTTTAAAAAAATAGGAAATCAGGAATATAGCAATAGTCCCTTGACTTTTTAAAGGATATCTACTCAAAACCTGCAGTAAACATAATAATCAATGGTGAATTTTAGAAGTGTTCCCATTAAAGTCAAGACAAAGATATAAACTCTCACCATTTCTATTTAACATTTGAATGGAGGTCCTAGATAATACAATAAAACAAGGAAAATAAATCAGGCATAAAATTGAAAACATTAGACAAAACTGTCCTTATTTGCAAATGACATAATTATCTACATTAAAAAGTTCAAGAATAAGTAAAAACTATTAGAACTAACAAAATAAGTTTAGCAAGGTTACTAGAAACAAATCAATGCACTAAAATCAATAACAAAACCCTATATAAGTAATAACCAATTAGATACTTCAACAGGAAAAGAAAAGTAAGATTCCATTTATAGTATTAACACAAACTGAAAAGAACCTAAGAATAAATCTAGCAAAAGCTGTACAAAATCTTTATGGAGTGAGCAAAAATTACTGAAGGACATAAAACATTTGAATGAAAGGAAGGGAAAAATGTGTTCATGAATTGGAAGACTCAATGTCATGAAGGTATGAATTGTACTCAAATTAATCTATAAATATGATGCAATGCCAAAGAAACAAACTGAAAACACAAGTCACAAACTTGAAGAAGACACTGCAAGGATCATAAATGACAAAGATTATTTTTTAAAAGCCTCTTACAACTAAACAAAAAGTAGAAAAATGAACAAATGATATGAACAGGCAATTCTCAGATGAGGACAATAAACATGAAAAAACACTTTATCTCACAAGCAATCAGTGGTGTAAAAATTAAATCAGTGGGGATCCATAGCATGCGTGCAGACTAGCAAAAATTTAACCATACCAAATGTTGATAAGGATATATCCTTAGGAGAATTAGGAATTTCATGTACTGCTAGTGGGAGTCTAATCTCGTGCAATTTAAAAACAATTTGTCAATACCTACTAAAGTTGAGAATATTCATGCTCTTTGACCCAGAAATTCTACTTCTAGATGAACAGTCTAAAATCTCTCTCCCACATACATAAAAATACTCACAACAATGTTTACTGCTGCACTGTTTGCAAAATTATATTTTAGGAACAGTCTAAATGTCCACCAATAAGGGAGGATTAGTATTTTCATCCAATAGACTACTTTTACAAACTAATAAAATGAAACATAGCCTCACATATTAGCAAGTTAAATCACAGAAACAATGTTAAGAGATAAAACAACATTGAAGAAGAATAGGTATTTAATGAAAACCTATATGGATACTGTAAAAAAATAAAACATACATAGGAATAAAAAAAAAATATCAAATTTAAGATACTGGTTACACCTGGGGTGAAAGGGAGGGAAATGGGATGGGAGAACATAAGAGGTTTCAATTTTGTCTGTAATATTCTAGTTCTGAAAATAAATCTAAAGAAAATATGGTAACATGTTAGATTTGACATAAGTAAAAGAGTGATGGGTATGTGAGAAGTTGCTATGTGAAATACTGTACATTTGACATACTTTATCATTAACTAAAAAAATATTTAAAGGAAAATAAAAACTATTTCATTCAATGTTCCTGAAATTTTTCTCCAGTTTAGGAACCAGCTTGGCATCAAAAATGCACATTGAGTAATGATGGCATTTGGCTTCAGGTTGGCCTTCAGGTTGCCTGACGCTGACCTTATTAGGTAGTTCTTTTACTCTTCTGGAGTGCTCTCTGGCTCCAGTCCCTTGAAGTCTTACTTTTATCGTGATCTATATCCTATTTGATTTTCCTTAAATTTATTCATAAGCCAGTTGTTAAGAATAGTTCTAATTTATCCTGAGGCTAACTCTCAACAACAGTTGCTAATCACCCTGTCTTGGAACCAGTTTATATTATTATCAACTCCTTCCAAAAGAAGAAGATAACTCATCTCTTCTCATGTCTTACTACACTTTAAAGTCAAAACATCCTAGCACAGTGGTAGGCATGCTTTTGGCCATTTTACAGATGGTGAGCAAAGAGACAGAGTGGTGCAGCAACCTGCCTGAAGTCATACAGCAAAGCTCGTATTTATCAAACTTGGGACTTGAATTTAGGTTGATCTGATTACAAAGTTCATATTCCTTCTCCTGTGCTTAATATAACTTAGTAAACCTCAAAGCTATATAAAATACACTGCTTTGCTATTTTTATTTCTTGGAACTCATGCAGCCAGTGCACTAAAGAGAGCCAAGGAGTCCCCCAGTAGGGAACACAGGCCAAAATTCACCGCAGGTCTTTTGTAGAAAGCCAAGAGGAAACTGGTGGTGGTGCATATAGCTGTAATCTGGCCATGGCCTAGGCAAAAAGGGTCCCTGCAGTTAACACTGATCAGAATTTAAGACTGAAGCTACCAAGTGGGAAACTTTAGCCATGGTAGTTATCTGGAATAGAATTGGAGATCACAATCCTGGCCCATTTACTGGCATAACTAAAGGAAGAGATTTGCCTGTGGATTTAGATCTGTGTCATTTGTATTTTCTAAGGGACTGAAGTTGATAAGCGACTGTCTATAGTGTATCTAATACTTTTTAACTAAGTGTATTTTAAGGCATTTAAAATATAATTAGGTGACATATCAACTGGTTGATCAAATTAATGTTTTGAGAGTTCACATGCGGTATCAGGCCTTTCCTCCCCTTCAAAGGATAGAATCACAATTGGCTAAATGTTATCAAATTTAAATTCTGAAAGATTCGAAGAGATTTGGCATGTAGGAACCCATGCAAGCTCACACGGAGTCTTAAGGGGAAAACCTTTCTCATTCTTTACCACATTGTTTTCTTTGCTCCATCAATGTATTTACTCCAACTGTTCTTTAATTGGCCTACCAGAAAACGTCAGTTCTAAAAGATTTCAAAGGAAATTTAATTGCCAAGATAAAAAGCCACTCTATTTTCTCTAGTTTTAAGCTGCCACCAGAATGGATTTACATTCTATACTTTCTTAACTACCTGTTCATGAAAATATTCAAGCTTATCCCTTCTTTTCCCATAATGCTTTTTCAAACTATGTATGACAGATGAAGAAAGTTTATTTACCTCTATCTAAATAGTTGTTCTGCTTAATGTTGTATGTTTCTTTCTTTCTTTCTTTTTTTTTTTTTTTAGTGTTTTTAGAGACAGAGTCTCTCTATGTCACGCAGGCTGGAATTCAATGGAGCAATCAGAGCTCACTGCAACCTCAAACTCCTGGGCTCAAGTGATCCTTCGCCCTCAGCCTCCTGAGTAGCTTTGAGGCACATGCTACCACGCCCGGCTAATTTTTACAAAAATCGTTTGTAGAGTCTTGCTATGTTGCCCAGGCTGGTCTTGAACTCCTGGCCTCAAGTGATCCTCGTATCTCAGCCTCCCAAGTAGCTGGGATTATAGGTGTGGGCCACCACACTCGGCCAATATTCTATGTTAGCACATATTATATAGAGAGTTAAATCTTAGTGGTGTGAGAAAATTGTGAATTATTAAAAAGAAAATGTTTAAACTTTAAAATAGTTTAATTAATGCAACAGTCTCATTACTTTAGTTCACAAACACTGATTCCTGCTAACTGCTACATGTTATTAGTGGTGGTCCATTAGGACACTTAATCAGTAGATAAGAATAACTAGGAACTAGTATATTGATTGTATGTAAATGGGTGCTTGAGTAAAAATATGTTTTGGAGATATATCCCTATAAAAGTTTAAATAACCAGCCAAGAAATTTTTTATTAGTATATTAATTCGAATCTTATTATAAATTAATAAAAATTAAAGAGTTCTTGTCATATTATATTGTTATATTAACTCTGTTGCCTCCTTTCTGATCATCGTGAGTAAATGACAATTGATCCAAGAAATACATATTTCCCTTGTCTAATCCATCTCAACTGAAATTTAAAATATTAACAGAATGAAATAATTTGCAATGAATTCTTTATATCAGATAATATTATCTTATTTAATATAATCTAATTCATCACCAAGTTTTTCTTGTTGGAAAATAGAGGGCATTGCTTCTTTGTGAACTTCATCCTTTCACAGTTTAGAATCTCCATCTTCAGAGTTAGGTGTTTCCTCTTATTCTCCTACTTCGGCAAGAAGCAGAGATTAAGCACTGAGTTGATGCTAGTTTCCATGTTCCAGTACTTTAAGGGTTTTAAACTGTTAACTAAAGGCTAGAATATAAAACTAAGCAGATTTTTAAAATTATAAAAGTAATAGTATATGCTCCATTACTACTAGAAGGGCAAGGACAAGGAAAAGAAAATATTAATCAGATATCCAAAAAGTATTCCACGGCTGGGCACGGTGGCTCACGCCTGTAATCCTAGGTCTCTGGGAGACCGAGGTGGGCGGATTGTTTGAGCTCAGGAGTTCGAGACCAGCCTGAGCAAGAGCGAGACCCCATCTCTACTAAAAATAGAAAGAAATTAAT
>NW_012155507.1:4459864-4520457 GCF_000956105.1 Propithecus coquereli | reverse complement strand
AAAACCCAAAAAGTATTCCACTACCTAAAGGATCTGAAGAAACAATAAATGAAATACGTGGATGAGAAAACAAACAAAAAGAAATAGAGAGTGCACACCTTATTATTTTCCAAGCAGATTATGGCAATAACGTCCTAACTAGTCACCAGTCTCTGGTACGTGCCTTCTTAAATCCATCTTATATTCAATAGCCAAATTCGTCTTCCTAAGATAAGACTTCCATGTTGTAACAACCTCGTGCAAAAGCCTTTGGAAGTAAACTGTTGATTATAGAATCAGGTACAGCTGTCTACACTCTTGCCCACTACTACCTATCCAAACATCCCTGGTACTATCCCTCCAAACAGTTTTCCAACCCAGTCAGCATGGTTTTCTACAAACACTGTCCTTATTTAATTTTGCTACCTTTATTTACAGGGGCTGCCACTCTCCCATTCACTTTGGAAAGTCTATCTATCCTTCAAGAGACGGCACAATACAATAACTCATACAGCCCAGCACAACACAGTCTCACTTCCAAGAGCCCCAGTGTACTAGCATTCTGTTCCAAGGATTCTTTCATATAATTTTATGCTCTGCCAAATTATTCACCAATTATTAGGTTTCATGAATTCATTCTTTCAGAAAATATTGATGGAGCTCCTGTCATGTGCAAGGTAACATCTATAATGTTATAAAACAGTGATTCTCAATTGAGGGAGCAGTTCTCCCAAATTTGAAAAGGTCTGGACATAGTTTTAGTTGTACAGTGACTGAGAGATGCTACTGACATTTAGTATATGTTATCATGCAATGGTATGAAGCAGTCCCATAATATGAGGAATTCTCCTTCTCAAACTATGAATGTGGAAGACTCCAAGATGAATCAGACATGGCTCATGACCTCAAAGAGCTTATAGGCTCAAAGAGAAGTTGACATGTGTATCACACATGAAAATGTTATATCTCAACATGTAAACTATTTGGTGTCAGCACTGTGTTAGTTATTGTCCATCAATCCCTAATGGTGTCCAGTACTACTAGTCTGAACACATGATAGGTACTAGGTAGAGACTTACTGACTTGAACCATATGGAAAAAAAAATCTAAAACTCATTGTATACTATGTCATCCAGGGGAGGGATGGTTCTACACATAATCATGTCATCCTCACTGCATTTTGAAATCAATGAAGAAGACAAAACTGTGAAAATTGAGCCTTCTAAATCTTCCAAGGGCAGCTGTGAAATTCTGGGAGTGGAAAAAGCAGCCTCTGTGAACAAATAGCAGAGAAGGGAACAACAAAGGGTTGGTAGAACATTAGAAGCCACAAATCCTTTACTTGAACCATGGGTTTGCTATGGAACATTTTACCTTATATAGATTGGTGCTGAATAGCTGCAGATTTGCTTTCCTTTTTCATATCCTCTTCCTGACTATAACAATCATAAACTGCATACATCGCAGAAGAAAAATTTACTCAGCTCATCTACACAGTATTCTTTCTTTGTTTATAACCAAATTTTATTCATCTGTACCTCTTGTTGGGTTGCGACAGTTAAATAAAATTACAAATAGTTTTTGTTATACATGTTAACAATGAAAAAACATATGTGCATCTCTAAGGACACTACTTGAGATGTATATTATGCCTTTCTTTTGAAAGGTACATAACCTTTTTGCATTTGCCCTTACAACAGCACTGTAAGGTAGACATCGGCATCCCATTTTATAGCTGTGGAAAGCATGACCCCCAGAGATAAAGTAACTTGCCAGAAGTCACATAGTCTGTGTCAAGGCCTGGACTAGAAGCCAGAGTTCTTGACTCCCTAGACAATATATTACTCAGGAGACTGCCTTTATTGCTTCTCAGATAGGAAGAGTCCTTCAGGAAAAGCAACAAATCTACATACCATCCGAGATGCTAGACTTCTGCAATCTGTTTGGTTTTGCAGGATTTTCCATGTTGCACTGCTCTTAGTTAACTATACACCAGAGGAGGCAGAGGACCAAAAATTGTTATTTACAAAAGTTGGCATCAGTCTGCACTTCTCAACAAATTCTTGCCCAGTAAGTTGAGCTCGCTAAAAGGAACAAGTTTGGGACTTCTTCATGCCTGCAACTTCCAAGGGAAATAATGAAAATTTTGATCAAAGATCACTGGTAGGATTATATCAGACTTACAAACTAATGCCAAGTCCAACAGGGCTGTAGGATCTTTTTAAATACACAATAAAGTCCTGTTATATGCAACAGACTGCTTTGGAATTAAAAGCAGATTGGTCCAATGAAGATTAAATCTTCACTCACATCTTACTATTGATATTCTTAATAATCCTTAAAAATTATCATACAATGGTATGGAGGAGGTCTGCAAAGGTTAAATTCAGAGATATCTACCTGATTTAACAGAAATTCTCAGTTTGTAGATAAAGGAAAATGCAGTTGACTCGGAAAACCAGATATTGGATGCCTACTATACTGAGTAAAATCTACGCCTCTCAGACCATCCCAAGGAACCAACCAGATCTAACATTTATGATTTATCACTTCAAATAGATTATAGACTCTTTAAAGGCAAGTAGAATTCCTCATAAACCAATCATTAGAAGTAATGAAACAATGCATGTAAAGTGATTACCCAATGCTTGACATAAGTAACCATCAAATGGAAGTTTTGGTATTAATATTTTATTCACCATAGTGACAAGCACAGTGTTTGGATATAGCAGGTGGTTAATGCTCATACATACTGTTATTTGGCAGCCAATTTCCAGATAAATAGAATACTCTCTTAATAGTAGAATAAACAAAATTTACTATAAATGGTATACCTACATTTGGGAGTTTCAGAAAGTGGGTATGGATAGCATAAAGGCCAGTGTTGGTCTTTAACACCTATGACTTAAAACCTATTTCCCAGATTTCTTTGTACAGTTGATAAGAGCACGAAAATTTCATCAAGACTCAAAAGCTTTTGATACTCTGCTTTAACAGCCAGTGAAAAGCAACTTCTAAGCTCATTAAGCTAGTAAATACAGTAGATCCTTGGAATTTATGGATTTAACATTTGCAATTTTGACTATTCATGAAGTAACTCCATGAGTCCATGACCTGTAGTAACCTGTAATGTTGCTGACACTTGAATTTGGATCTTTGGTGTTGAGAGGCTGGTATACTAGAGTTGGTATAGCTAGTGAGAGAATTGGCTAAGTGCCCAAAATCCAAACCTCTATGCCCTTCTGTACTTGTTGGGGTGTATGTAGCAACTCTATTGAAGTGCTAACAGTTAACTTTATTTCTATGTGAAAAATGGCCCTGAAAAGAAAAAAAAAAAAAACAAACAACTGCTAGTGCTAATGCTGGAAGTGAAAAGAAACTACTAGTTCTTAGGCAGAAAATGGCTGTTTAAATGACTTTAGTCTTGTATTTATAGAATCATTAATGGTCTGAAAAGGGTCTGTTAAATTTTTCAGTTATACTTCACTGCATTTTATGAGGGAAATTATATGGTAGAGTGATATTTGAGGATGAGGGAGAATCAAGAAGGTCTCAGGGCTTGTCTCTTGTGAATGGAGAAGGTGTGCTGTCTTCTCATTAAGGTGCTCCATCAGAAACAATAGCACGCCACTCTCAAGGGATAAGTTTATTAAATATATTACAGGAACTATTCTATGTGTTATCTCTCAGGCTACTCTGGAAACAGAGCTCATAGTCTGGTTACAAGGACAATCAAATCATTATTAAAATTCCACAGAAACAATTAAAATGCATGCTCTAACAAAAACTGCAGTTTCTTATTAATTGACATTTCACAAACAGAGATGCTTTTAATCTTCACTAAATAAATGTAAATGTATTCTTTAAGTCATTGCAACATTATGTAGCAGTTGGCACTTAGTCAAATTTTCTACTTCCACCTGATTTATCTTTGAATATAATTTATACCCAGTATTGCTTTTGTTATATTCATTTTAAGGATGCATTTGTTGAAAGCTTAAGCACTGTATCTTTAAAGAGAATTATTTTTCACCCTAAATAAAGCGTCATGGCTTTGCAACATATTTGTGTTGATTTTTAACAGCTGAAAATTAAAAACACATTTATGTTTGAAATGTTTGTGAGTTCAAGTGTCAAAATGTACGAAGAATTGTAAAGGAGAAACACAAAGACAAAGACTATGCAGAGTTTGACTACAATACAGAGTGTCAGGGAGAGGTCAGGGCACAGTATATTTGTATTCAGATCTATTGCAACATCCACCAAAACGTGGACCATCTATGAGAATATTCCAAAGGCCAACTGGGACTTTCAGCTTTATGAACATTGGTGAGTTCAACTGACAGAGAATCAAAAAGATAGGAAACCTCTTTGGTAACCTATGGTGTAAAATAATCTTTATTTCTTCCACCAGATCAATGTTGTAAAACGTGGTATTTTCCTTTTCCGTAGCACCATAAAGCTTCCACTATGTGCAAAATGATTTAATTTGAATCCAAAAGCAGACGCTTCAATAGTGGCTCACTTTGGACTGCTGACTTCCCCCCAAGGAGTTTAAGTATTATGATCCCAGTCAACACCCTCCTGATGAGGTAAGAATAATCAGTGACGCAAGGAAAGGAAATAATCAAAGGAAGAGCATAAAGATCATTCTATACCAGTCCACTGGGCAACACATAATAATAGCTACCATTTATTGAACATATATCTTTTGTCAGGTTTCACATACATTAGCTAATTTTAAAAATTCGTTATGGGTATGTATTTTTTGCTAACCATATTTTACAGATGAGGGTATTTTGATTCAATGAGGTTTGTTCATTCATCCCTTTATTCATTCTATAAATATTTAATAATAAGTAAATACCTACTATGTTAAGCAAAATGCCTAATTTGCAATCTCTAATCTCCTGGGTTCCAGCATCTGGTTTCTACTTGAAACAACACTTCCTCCCTCAGAACAGATTTTGATTCTCACTGGTACCCCTCTTTTCCTGTAGCAATACCTATCCAAGGAACTAGGCACATGCCACTGGGCAATAAGAAGTAAAACAAAAACCTCAACTTGCATTATCATACCGTTATGGGAGAGGATGGGCAAAGCCCTTCCCATCTGTAAGGGATATCATGCTCTAGAACCAGAGTATTTAATCTAGACTATATCTTCTTAATATACATCACTGCACCTTCCCATAAACCCTGCTGATATTCTTAAAGGCCATACTGGGCTTTGTGTTTTGTTTTATTTTTTGAGTCTATTTTATGGTATAATAGATATTACCTGTCAAGAAGTTTTATAAGCCATTGTGCCAAAACGATCCTCTCTGTAATTTCAACCAATGTTTCTAGTTTCATCTATTTGTGCCCCACTAGGTAAATCCCTTCTCTCCTTGGCATATTTGTTCTTCAGATACTTATAGACAGTTCTCATGTTCCTAATTAGTCGTTACTTAGCCAAGCTGTATATAATTAATCCTTTTAATCTTTCCTCATAAATTAGTCTCTCTAGGCTCTTGGAATGCTCTCAGTACTGTGCACCACATTTCCCTAGTTTTTCTTAGACTTCCGCTATAAGGTGTTCTGTCTTCCACATGCCATTCCAACAGAATCAAGTGGGAACTCCACATTCACAGGTGTACGTCTGCAATGGCTGTAATCATCATTCCAAGGCAGCAAGACTGTCAGTAAAACAGCAGCACCTCACGGTCCTGTTTTTCACATTTGCCAGGCCCTACTTATCGCACACTTTCTCTTTATCTCATACCAGGCATTCCAGTAGATTATTGCTGTAAGTAGCTCCTAATCACTATATGTATTTTAACATATATTTTTCTATTTGTGAAACAGCTGTGCCCAGCTACTTACGGAGATGTTTCTATGTCTTTTGATAGTTTAGCCTTCCTTTGTTTTCTTTTCTTTACCATACCTATGCTATTCGGTATGACTCTGGAGCCAGACAAATTCTCACAGCTGCCACTTTGAATTCTGTGACCTTGGACATGTTACTTAGCCTCTCTGTGTCTCAATTTCATTATCTGTAAAATGGGGATAATAATAGTGCCAAACCTCATTGATATATTGTAAAGATTAAATTAATTAATATATTAAAACACTGAAAACTGTGCTTGACTTAGCTAAATATACACACACACACACACACACACACACACACACACACACATATCCATATATGTGCTTTATAAAACCACCTTATTGTTTATAGCAGCTATTATAGGCACATGGCATATTCTACTATTTAATTGTCACCTCTACTATAATTTTCTCTGTTGGCCACACCCAACTAGATGTAATAGATGCCATGATTTCATGGACATTCAAACCTGTTTTGAATATGACCTGCCCATGTCTATAGTAGGCAATTTTCAAGTTAAAATTTTAAGTTGGTCTATAAAGATTTTTCCATTTATTTTTCATCTCATAAAACAACTATAATTGATCTAGACCTCTATACCAAAAGTGAATACTGGAATAGGAAATAAATATTAATTTAGTAATACATCAGAAAATGGTGACTGCTAGGACCAGCAGTGGCAAGTGGCTTACAGACCTGAGTTTAAAGAACTCTGGTTTAATATTCCAAAAGACAAAACTAAAAGAATATTTGATGTTCAACATGTATTTAAATAAATTAGACCTTTGCCACTGGAAGGGAACAAGTCCATGTTACAGAAAGAATTCAAGTGACTTTCCTGAAGTCAACATAGTTAGCTAATAACCAAGACAGGAAGAAGCAGGACAAAGGTCTTTTTCCCAATGAGTCAATTTATCACATCTATATCCCTAAATTCTAGTTGTACACCTATTAATACGTCCCCAAAGCACCCATTATCTTCCCCTTAACTGTACACCTTTACCTGGATTTATAGCCAGTCTCTTATCAGTTTTATATTTGGCATGGATAAATATCAGATAAAGTTTTTTTCTTCTATTAATAGCATGTTTAATTTTTCTGATAATTTGTGTTTTTAGGCTAGGGTTTTAAACCTAAATCATAACCAAAATGGTGGGAATTTTCAGACACCAGTGCAGGAAGCGGGGGAGATACTCTTTAGCAAATATATCTTGTGGTATCCCTCAAATAAAATCATTCAGGGGGCCAAATGCTTCCCTAACGTCTATGGCTGGTCCCCAAAACATGAGTCAATTGTATTCATCCACCGTTAGTAATCCATCTGTATATATTCTAATTGTCCGGTTTGTAATGTTATAGACAGACCTTAAATTAAGTTTCCAATGAATTAAAGAAAAAAACAGACATAAGTAAACCTAAACATAATATATAAAAAATGTGTGCACAAAGGTTGTATCTTAGTGTATCTTAGTGAGGATGATGCTATTATCATCTAGATGCTATTATTTAGTGACCAACCCAGACAATAGAATCAGATGCTTAAAAGTATAGTGATTTTAGATTAATTTGTAGCTTATATCACAAATTAAAAAATAAATAATTACTTTTATCCTAGTTTTCATTTTACATGTTACAGAAGACCATCTGTTTAAGAGGGCATTTTCTGAAAAGAGCCTTTTCTTATTAACCTTGATCAGATTGAATGTATTTCTTGGTAATTCCCATTTAATTGGTATAAAATGTATTATCAGTGATTTAAAATAATTGTAACTAAATTTCTCAAGATGCACTGCATAAAGACATACCAGATTGTCACAGCACTATCAAAGTTTAATTGATCTAATTTAGATCTCATCTTATCAAACTGTGCATTATAATTCTCTTTCTTTGACCAAATGATTGCAATCTTGTCACTTGTATTTATGCATGTCATTAACATATCAAAACCCTTCCAATATCAAAGAGTTGTGGTTTTTGAAAAATCTCCCTCTCCTTCACTGATCAACTATTAAATTATTTAGTGGTGTGTTCTGCATGCAGGAGTGGATTTACCTTGAAGCTTAAACCTCAGGGCACCTCACTTGCATAGGCCCCTTCTAAATATTCACTTTCATACCTAATTTTGCATTTGTGATCTTATATTCCTTTTTAAAAGAGGGGCCCTCAAATTGTATAAACCTCACGTCCCCACAAAACCTGGATCATCAATTGTTGTACATCTTCCAGAAAAAGGTTTTTTAAGGAAAAGCTGTAGAAATTTAGGACAACAAAAATAAAATCATTGGAACTCTATGGAAGTTAAGACCATAAAATGTCATAATATGATATTTATTTCTCTGCCTCATGGTCAGTACCTTTCTAACACTCAGATTTCAGTTTCTACAAACTGGGAAATTGAAAAAGTCTACCCATTGTAAAAACTCATTCATATGCTTAATATAGGCAACTCTCATTAGTTACTGCATTTTAAAACATCACTAGATGTATGCTACATCATCAACTATCCTCTTAATTAGCATAGCATATTCTGATTAATAAGATTCCATTTGGATCCAGTGTTTCACTGCAAAATAACATTTCTATTTGGATACACTGATCACATCTATTTTGCAATATATAACACCCTTTTCTCTGATGTTAAAAATCTGAGCTGAAGGAAAAAATTGATACTATTCATCATTTGGAGCTTTGCAATAAAATTTAGGGTCATGACCTGAGTAAACTGGTTTTCACCAGATATTGCTATTTGTTTTCAGAAAGTAATCTTTTGGAGTTGGGAGAATCTGATCTACAATTCATTCTCCTTTCTATTAAAGGCCACTTTACTTGGATATTGCTTGAATGTCAATTGGGGAGTCATTAAAACAATAAGAACTACCAATAATACAACATCTCTACCCAATCTTCATACTCAGCTGTATTTCAGAGATTCTCTTAGAAATTGTAGGTCCTGCCAGAGTGGATTCTGTTTCAGAATCACTCTTTCCCCTTCCCCTTTGAATTATTTCCCCTATGGTTGTCATTTCACTATTTAGTAATGCTGCAGTATTATTATACAGCCATGTTAACAAGAATATTTTCACCAAGTAGAAGAAATACAGGCAAGGTAAAAAAAAAAATTGTAATCACGGGAACCAGTCCAACAGATGGAAAGAGCCCTGGATTGGGAATCAGAATATTGGGCTTTTTGGGGCACTTTCTCCACAAAATAGCTTTGGGGCTGTGAGTTCATTTTTAACTGCATGGAACCCCAATCTTCCACAGAATGGATAACAAACAGAGGAGGTAAGCCCTAATGTTCTCCTATTCATCTATTTTACTCATTGAACTTTCATGTCAAATATCATTAAAAGAAAGGACTCTGAAACAAAGCACAAAATGAACGAAACAATCCAACTTTAAAAACTTCAGATGACCTCAAAGATCCTTTCCAACTCTAACATGCCAGGTTACATAAGTCTTCAAGAATGGGAACATTTTATCTTCTCTGTGCCTTCTAAGGAATAAATATGAGTGTACTTGCATTGGGCATTTGCATTATTATCCTTATGATGTTTTTTTAGGCTACTGCCTTAATCACAAACCATAACGAAAATGCTAGGAATTTCAGACACTAGTGCAAGACAGAGGGAGAGACAGTCTTTAGCAAGTAGATCTTGTGGCATCCCCTCAAATGGTACCACTCTATGGTGCCACTCATGGGATTATATTAATATATTCTCTTAGCTTAGTGATGTCAAGGATAGCTGAAGGAAGCATGGATAAACAGGAGGGAGGATAAAGAGGAGGAAAAGCAGAAAAAAAAATTGAAGAGGATATAACCACAAGGGTAAGTGTAAAAGCTTATGTAAATATAGCAGGTCAAGTAGAATGCGTGTGCTTTAATGACTTTTAAAGATTATATTATTCATTGTACTTTTCACTGAATAATAAAACCTATCATATCTGAATATATCCTATACTTCAATTAATGGGCACTTTTTATTCAACAGCTTTAAGTATGACTTCAGTGCTCTTAGAGAAAAAAACTACTTGAAAGCTGAGCTTGTTCATTAATTTCTCTTCATCACAGAATTAGACACAGTTTGAGAAGAACAGTAAAGTAAGTATCTTTGCTCTTTTGCAGATCTATTTTTCCTTTCTAAGTCCTCTTTTCCTATTTCCATCTCTCTCCTCTTATTTATCTTAGTAGGTAACTCCTGTAATTTCACATGATCTTCTGATTCCACAGAATCCACCATAATACAATCTTCAGATGTGCCCTTCACTCTTGTTCCTGAGCCAAGCTAAAACTTACCTCCTCTTTAGGACTCGACTCTTAAATGAAGTCTGAAAATGACCCGGATAAACTAATCACACAAAATATGTCAAAACAGGTAATTTTATTTTAATATGAGACTCTTAGAGCAATAATGCCTTAACTCTAAAAAAGGAATTTCAGGCACGATAGTGGGATAGGTGGGTGCTATTTGGGGAGACAAAAAAGAGAAAAATATGTAGATATCAGGGAGAACACTGATGTGAAATTATTCTTCTTTTGTAATATATATCCAGTGAGCGTGTTAAAAGAAATATGATTGACCATTTAGTGGAGGATATTATTAGGCAAGACATAGAAAGTATCAGCTAACAAAGTTCAAGGGTATGACTAGATAATGAAATTTTTACAATATCTGAACAGATGATAGGTGCCAAAAGTCAGATTTTGGCCTAGAGTTTAAAAACAGGCTGGTCAGTACACTAAACAAGATATTTACTTGCAAGGAAATAACATCTGGGTAGGAAGTTTGGGAACAGGTTAATTTGACCTTGATATTTAGAGATGAGTAGGTATTTATCAAATTATAGAAATTTTAAAAATTATAAAATCATCACATTATACGGAATCTTCCTTAATAAATCCAAGTTAAATAGAAATGCATTTCTTTAGCTTAAGTATTATTCATTGGTAACCACAACAGAGACTATATAAATTCCAAGTTGTGGCATATTTATTGTTAGCCTAGAAAAATTCACATCTTTCTATTAAATCCAACTCCTTATACAAGGATATTCTTCTATAAATGGCAAATGAACCATATGAGAGAATGGAGAGCTAACATAATATCAAATCTTATATCCTAAGGTATAATTAAAATTTGTTAGAAGAGATGACAATTACTTTTTTATTATTAAAACACTAGTGCTAGTATTCCATTAGTGATTCATTTCTTAATGATTAGTTCCTTGACTTTTTTTCCTGAAATATACCCAAAACTAATGGTACCCTACATGATCCCAAAGCTATAGAATGGTCCCTAGTTTTATTACTGGTTGAAAGAAAACTAGATTCTAGATTAAGACACAGTCCATTCCTATGCATTTATCTATGGGGAAAATTGGAACCATGTTTGTTTGTTTTTCCTTTACTCCTGAGCACTTTACTACCTGTGGCTATAGCTGATCTATATTAAGTGCCAGGGAAATTGTGAAATCTACATTCAGGATTCAGAAAAACCCACCTTAATTACTATGCCAGTTAGGTATAATGCTTCCTATGGAAATTATGCCTATCGTTTTAACTTCAGTGCAGGTAGAAAATATTCTGTTCCCAACAATAAAGACAGTGAATTATCATCACCAGTCAACTCCAGATTCCTTTCTATCATCAAATTCTTCATTTATTGCAAGAGTTTAAAGCACATCAGTGACTCATTCAGCTTAAGCCACAAACACTTTCGCCAATTAATTTCAATTTAATTTCAATTAAAAGATCCCCTACATACGCAATAGTACACCATTTTTCATTTATAAAACACTAGAAACATACTTTACCATTTTTTCTGTTGAAGAACCAAAGCAACTAGTTCTTATACTTGCACTCCTTATTTGGAAGTAGTTTGGAAAAAAACAAAATACAGAAATAGTAGTAATAAAAACAGAAAAAAGGAAATTTTAAAATTCCCAATCCATTTCTAGTGATATAAATTAAACTGTAAGGAGGTCCACTGAGTAACCAAACCAGTTCACTTTTTATAGATGTATTAAAAGATGACGGAAATAAGTACAAAAATGTTACTCTTTTAAAAGGTGTTATTTTTATCCATATGTATGTATTTTTAAAAACAGAGTCAAGGTTGCTCACCAACTGAAAATCTTTCCTTGACCTCACTCAGAAAACCTGCACTCTGTTTGAATATAGTAGTAACCTTAGACATGAGATGTCTTAGATGGCTTGCCAAAGAACTAAAGTATGTGAGCCTTCACAAACATTTCTAATAAGAAAGAAAAATGTCCTAGACATCTACACTATGTCTTTGCCAATGGCCATACAATTCCTAGTTGTCCCTTGCTACTTGTTCTCTTCTATATAATCCCATGTCCGTTGGTTAAAGCCTAGCACTAATGAGACCAAGGTTGGAGTTCAATCTTCAAATGGGCCAGTTATCTTTTTTCTGTTCCATGGATACAGAATCAGCTGCTGCAGAAATGTGTGCCGCAGGTCACATAGAAACTGGCAAGGCCATCTGCATTCCTAAACAACTCAAGGAACATGTCCTGCTGACTATGGGTCGAGAGGGTTATCTTCATTTCACCTCTAACCTTTTCATGCCCCCAAATGAAATAACTTCCCTAAAAGCCAGGCAATTGAGAAGGTTAAGACAAAGGAACTGACAGCAGATAGCAGATTTACTAATCCAAGTGTGTGGGTTTTGGGGATGGGGTAAGGGAATACTTTTAATTAAGTAAATGAAGCTTATTATTATCCAAGCACCATTTAACAGAAATACTCAAAGGGTATACACATCTGTGGGAACAATTCAGTGTTGAATATTATTAAAAAGCAGTGATATTTTTCAATTCTTCCCCAAAATGTCCTATTCACTAGATGTTTATGATATTTATATATTTCTGCTTCTAGAGGCCACCAACTGACATTGATAAAATGGGATTCTAAATGCGATTTTAAAGTAAGAACTTTGTTGGTTTTAGACTAGTTTTTAGAATTATTTAAAATAAATATTAGCATATATGAATTATTAAATATTTCAAGCATTCCCCATGCTTTGAATTTATCCAGCACGACATGGGTATTTAAGGCTTACATAGCAAGAACAATAACAATATTGTTTCCCCCTTTTAGCTCAGAGTTGACAAGCTGTAGGCATCCATTATGAGTAATACAAATTAGTTAGAATTTACTACTAGGCTGTCAGAGTTCACTATAAATCATTTTTAGAGACCCCAGCTGTTTTTATTATGCTACCTTTAAAATAAATCATCAAGGAAATTTCTCAGGGAAATATGATGGTGCCAAATATCTGTCCAGGTTAAGTGAGAAAGCACTAACTCTTAATTCAAATAATAGAACACTCACAGGCATATTTCAGAAATTAGTGGCAATTAAAATTGAAGGGCATTAGTATGTGTACTGTGAGTGAGTGGGATCACAGAAAAAGGCTCCTAGAAAGAATTTTTCTACTCATTTTTCATTAGCCATTAATTGCCACTAAACTATACAACATATATCCTCTCTCAAATACCTAGCTTGGTGCATAGTCAAGTACGGTCAGTTTCATTAATTCAAAGGTGACTTTCTAAATCCAACTCCAATTCAGAAACTCCCTTTTATGTTTTTGTTACACTTAATGAGGATTTTAAACTCCACCTTTTAATTTTTAGGTTAATTGTAACCCAGGGGACACTAGTTACCTTTTGACACTCCCCCAAATTACTTGTTAACTGGAAGACATACTCTCAAACTGAAGTCAAGGGGGTCAGGAGGAAAAGCAGTAGCTTCAGGACAGGGAGGGTAGGAAAGGTTTTTAGCAAAGCCACTTAGCAAAACCATTTAGCTAGAGGGCAACCTGCCAATTTTAAAGGCAAAGAAAGTTCCTGACAATTTCTGTAATCTTTCCCAGAAGCAAAATATACTTTCTGCAATCAAGATTTCCTTTCTCTTAAGTATGCTCAGCTCTTCAGTAAAACAATGCAGGTAATTCCAGAAACAGGGCAAATCAAAACCTGTACTATTCCCCCTTTGCCTTTAGGAGTCCATTTAAATGATATTCAGCTATTCTCTTCTCTAACAACAAATGTTTCCAAACCGTTTGTTTGTTTGTTTGTTTTAGAGACAGGATCTCACTTGTTGCCCAGGCTGGAGTAAAGTGGCTATTCACTGATGTGACCATAGCTCACTACAGCCTTCACCTCAAGTGATCCTCCCGCATAGCTGAGACTACAGTTGTATTCCACCACACCTGGCTTCCAAGCTATTTTTAAATGGAATCCTACTGTCTCGTAATTCCTTGGTTCTATCTACACAATTTGAATAGAGAATACAATGATGCAAATGGCTATAGGTGGCAGTATCAATTTATCAACATAGAGACAGATTAGTGGTTGTATAGCACTGGGGGCGCTGAGGGGGTAGGAAGGTGATATTTAAAGGATACTGGGTGGCAGTTGTTTTTAAGATGATTAAAATGTTCCAAAATTGACTGCGGTGATGGTTGCACACATCTGTGAATATACTAAAAACCGCTGAATGGGTGGGTGGTTCATTTAAATGGGTGAATTGTATGGTCTGTTAATTGTGTCTTAATATAGCTGTCATAAAAAATGTAGGCAGGAAGTATATGTATGTAGTAATTGAAAGTTCAGATGGTTACCTAGATTCCAAATTCTATTTCTTAGATTTTTAGCCTCTAGGACCTTGGGCAAATTACTAAGTAACTTGGGTAACATTACTAAGCTTCAAGTTTCACATCTATAACATGGAGGAAATAATAGTACCTATGTAAATACAGCTGTTGTGATAATTAAATGCGATCATGCACGTAAACATGCTCAGTCCAATACCTGAAACACAGTAAGTGCTCAATGTTGGGTATTTTCTTTCTTTAAAAAGAAAGCTTTATTTAGATATATAATGCACATATTATAAAATTCACCCTTTCAAAATGTGTAATTACGTGGTTTTTAGTGTATTCACAGAATTGTGCAACTATCACCACCAATTCCAGAACATTCCCGTCACCGCAAAAAGAAACCCCGTCCTCATTAGCAGTTACTCTCCATTCCCCTTTCCCCCAAGTGGGAACCACTAATGTACTTTCTATCTCTATGAATTTGGCTATTTTGGGCATGTAATATAAATGGAATCATATGATATGTGGCCTTTTGTGTGTAGCTTCTTTCACTTAGCATAACGTTTTCAAGGTTTATATATGTTGTCGTATGTAACAGTATTTTATTCCTTTTTATGGCTGAATAATATTTCATTATATGTATATTTTACATATTTCCACTTCTTGGCTATTATGAATAATGCTGCTACAAACATTTGAGTACAAGGTTTTGTGTGGACATATGTTTTTAATTGGGCATATACCTATGAATGGAATTGCTGGGCCACATGGAAACTATGTTTAACTTTTTGTTTGTCAGGAACTGACAAACTAAGCCGTTCTTCACAGTTGGCCACACCGTTGTATATTTCATCAGCAATGTATGGGTGTTACAATTTCTCCACATCCTCCCCAATACTTGTGGCTGTCTGTCTTTTTCATTACAGCCATCCTAGTTTGTGTGACATCGTATCTCTTCTTGGTTTTGATTTCTCTGACGGCTAATGATGTTGAGCCTCATCTCATGTGCTTACCAGTCATTTGTGTGTATTCTTTAGATCTGTTGCCCATTTTTAAATTGTTTTATTTTCTTATTATTGACTTGTAAGAATTGCTTATATATTCTGGATACAAGTCTCCCATTCTATGTGTTGTCATTTCACTTTCTTGATAGTGCACAGCTCCTTCCCCTCTTTCTTTATTGTTATTATTAATTATAAAAGTTAAAAAGTGCTCATCATAAATATCAATTCAACGACACCCTTATTCATGTTTCCTTGTAATTTTTAAATGGCTCTGGTGCAGGCAACATAGGCAGACTACTCCAGAACCCGACAGCTGGAGAGGTACAGAATCTTAAAAGTGACAGCAGAAACAATATCAAATGTCAGCCAGAAAGCATGGTCTCAGGGAACATTTTATGTGCTGTTGAAAATAACCAGTGAAGCTAACAAACCATGCTTAGGAAGATAGACCAAAAGTCTGGAAATCTCAAATGGAGAGGGTCAAACAGGAACAGTACCAAATGGCTCTTCAAATGGTCGTTTTTTGCATTGCTTTACTTTTTATTGTTCCATAAATTAAAAGGAATGCAGAAAGGAGAACACACAATTAAACTGGAATGCTGTCCTTTTCAATTAACAAAGTAATTGGATGTACTGGAGAAATTTAATGCATTTGGTTTTAACCGAAGACACTTTATACCAGAGAAAGCCCCAACCTGAGTCACCAAAACCTTGCTCGTCCACCTGCAGGAGCAAACTCAACTCCTGCCATAGTGCCACACAACCAAATATCTAATCAAAGGAAGTGGCCAGATTTCTCACCTCCTTTAAAGACACAATAATGTGAAAAGGACATTTAGTTCATTTTGCATACGAAGACTGATATTATTAAAATATAAAAAACCCTCCAATCTAACAGACAGAGATCTCTCAAATAAAATGGATAATATGCTCCCCACTCCTCTGTCCAAAAGCACCAAGAACTTTTAAGAGGAAAAGGACAAATGTTTCAGGCTTTACAAACAGAAAATGAAAGCAGAGAAATCGTTCCCTCTAGCACATCTTCCAAAAGTGGCACAATTTTAATTAAATTTAAAAAATGTTTCGGTTTTATTGAGATATAATTGACAAATCAAATCATATATATTCAAGGTGTACAACGTGATGCTTTGATGTATGTGTATACTGTGAAATTATTACCACAATCAAGCTAATTAACATATCCATCACCTCACAATGTTACCATTTGTTTTTAATTAAAAAAATTTAAGGTAGTATGTTGACTTGATAGTTGCTGACTATAACAAGAAGACAGAAGGAGACTGTGAGAATCTTAGATAAGAATGATTTAGTTTACTAGGCTCTAATTTAATTGAGGTTAAAGGATGTTAATAAATGACTCAAAAATCAAGTAGCTTACAAAGGCTTCGTTGGGGAAGGTGCCTCTGTTCTTTGCTGTTGATGGATGTAGAAGCCAACATGTAAAAATATCTGTACCCTTTGACTGGCTTTTCTACATAAGTTCAAATCCCATCATCTCTGCAGTTTACTAGAATTGTTGACCTTGAGCAAATTTTTGAATTTCATCTGAAAAAAAATGGGAACTATTGTGAAAATAAAATGAGTGAATATCCTTGAAGTAATTTTATCATGTGTAAAAAAAAAAGATGACGGGGCTTGGATTAGTGGTTTTCAAAGCATTTTCACGTTTTCAAAGTATGTTCAGGTTGCCTTTACTGGCAGAAAAGGAAATAAAGCCATATTGGTAGGGCTGCAGGGAGGAATGTGGCTTATGGTTGGCCGGCACCGTTACCTCTGACACCTTCTCCCATTCAACCAGCAGGTTCTTCTTTTACCTGCTGTATATGCTTGGGTTCTAGAAAAGATTACTTTTTGGGAAACACATTAGACATTTAAATGGTACTTTCTTTGTGCTTGGCAGGGTTTTAGTGTTTTTTTTTTTTTAATGTGTCAGCCTACTTAATCTTCACCAAAAAAACCTATTAAATGGGTGCTAATATGATCTCCATTTATTCAGATGAGAGAATTGAGGCACAGAGAAGTTAAATAACTTGCCCAGTTCTTCAAGTTCTTAAAGATAGTAAATAAAAGACACAGAATTTGAATCCAGGCAGTCCAACTCCAGCATCCACTAACTACTATGCTATGCTTTGTCTCAATAAAAGACATTTCTGGCCAGGCACAGTGGCTCATGCCTGTAATTTTCACACTTTGAGAGACTGAGGTGGGAGGACTGCTTGAAGCCAGGAGTTCAAGCAAACTAGTGAGACCCCATCTCTACAAAAAATGTTTTTAAAAAATTAGCCGGGCATGGTGGCGCATGCCTGTAGTCCCAGCTACTCAGGATGCTAAGGCAGGAGGATCACTTGAGCCTAGGAGTTTGAGGTTGCAGTGAGCTGTGATGACGCCACGGCACTCTAGCCCAGGCAACATAGCGAGATCCTGCCTCAAAAAAAAAAAAATGTTTTTGTTTCTTAAAAATAAAAGGTAAACTTGTGAACTCCATTAGACTATATGAATTCTAAGGACCTCTTTAGTTTTAAAAATTTCATAGTTCTACAATGAATTAGGTAAACTAATATCAGAATTTAGTCATAGAGTAGGCCTAAGATGAACTAAATCTTCTATACCATCACTAGATATAATCCTGTGAACCAAAAAATAAAATTGCAGAGGGATAAATATCATAACAGATACCCAAAATTCTGAATTATTTTGGAGAAATAACTACTTATTTGCTTATACTTTTGCATTGTTTCCCTTACTAGCAACAGATATACAAAAAGCTTCTGGTTGAAACAAGTGCTTCAAAGGTGGGGGCCTCAGGATGAACATGTCCTTATCAGCAGTGTCTCATGTTTAATGTCCTGAAGCTATCCTAAATCCAGAGTATATATATCCATGACCTAAAAGTAACTTGTGTTTTCTGTGCCCTGACTTTTAATTTCTCATCTGCCTCAAAACCTCTAGCTCCATTTTCCGGATCTGGGCTGATGGCAACCTTGACCTGGACCTCAAGCTAAGAGGACCACAATTTGACTCTCATCTAGATACTCCCCTGCTCATAGGCTGAGAATTCTGCAGATCCAGGGAGCCATGCCCACCCTGAGCCTGTTTTCCCCTCCATCTAGATCACACTGTAGCCTAGAATTGCCCAAATTGTTTACACAGACCTGAGGGTGGCAAAAAAAGGGGTCAGGCCAACAGGCCTGAGTCTCCATTCATGTTTTCGTTCCAGGACTCACTGGGATGAGCCTGCTTCCTAGATTACAGCATGCCATACTCTTGTTTCATGTTCCCAAGTCTTAATGTTGACTCTCTAGTCCTCTTCTAACTTTCTATAGCTGTAACTCCCTTCCATTAATGATTCTAGAAGATTCAGAAAGATTAATTCCTTTTCACAATTTAAAATCTAGTCAACTGTCGGATCTATGGGAAAGCTTTTCCTGACCTCTTCAAGACATGTTAGGCATCCCTCTTCAATGTTTCCTTAGCATAGTATGATTGTTTATAAGACTTATTGTATTATTTATGTGGTTTACCTATGTCTTCCCTACGAAATTAAGCTCATTAGGGTAGGAATGAATCTCCCTTCCCCCTACCTGGTATATAATAGGTAATAATGTTTGATGAATTAAACTCAGGTTTCTTTTGTACCACTTCTGTACTTTACCCCAATATGCTGACTTTCCTTTCTTCTTCTAGAATTTAATGCAGGGTTTCTCAATCTCAGCACTATTGACATTTTGAGGTGGATAATTTTTTACTGAGGGGAAGGTAAGATGTTTAGCAGCATCCTTGGCCTCTATCCACCAGGTGCTAGTAGCACCTTTCCCCATGCTATGACAATTAAACATGTCTCTAGGGATATCAAAATATCCCGTGGTGAGGGAAAAATCTCCCCCAGTGGAGAACTACTATTCTACTTCAAGAAATAGTTGTCCCACCTTCTTTGCACAGGGTCACTCCTGCCCTTCTTTCACCTTTCAACTTAAATGTTACTTACTTTGGGAAGCTTTCCTTGTCCTTCATACTATTATAGGTTTAAGGCTCCAAGTATATTTTCTCATAGTATCTGGTGATTATCTTTCAGCATATTTAACACAATTTTAATTTTGTAGCTATTTATTATGTGTCTCTTTAAATTCCATGAAGGCAGAGACTGGGTCTATTTCAATCCTATATCCCTAGTACTTTGCATATAGCAGGTGCTCAAGAAATATTTCTTAAATCAATGAATGATGGTTAATTACCCTATCCTCTCTGTTCATATTTCCATTATAACACTCATCACATTTTTCTAGTAAGTTTCTATTTACACCATGACCCCCTTGCAGGATGGAGGAAGGAGGTAACAACTTACTAATTCACTATGTACCACAATAGGTGGCACACAGTAGACACAAATGTATTAACATACACGCATGCAATGTGCTATCCATGACCTTACTTAACTCACTAATGAAGTGAAATTACTTATTGGACTTTAAATTAGTGATAACTAAAAAATGAATTTAGGGCTAATATTCAGTTAACAAAAAAATGTGATTAGCTTGACACTCCTGCCCCAAGGCAAATATTATCTCTTACTTGAGAGATATATTTAAGTCTGTACCAACATAATCATATAGTCAAGAAGTTCCGGAAGTACAGTCAGTTAAAAACTTGTCTATAAATGGCCACCTAATTTGGCTGATTTTTTTTTCCAGATGACTGACTGTTTCTCACAGTAAGTAGAAAAAGCTTGAAATAAGTAACATAAAGGACAGAGAAAGGAAAAATAGCAAGAGAAGTAGTTTCTGCTATAAGTCAGGTTGAAGTATTTTTGTTTCTTTATTCAATACTGGTTTTTGATGTCTTAAAGTGAGTCCAATTTTAAGGCTTCAATTTGACAGGGAAGATATCAGAGAATAGAAAGGAGACATGTGGAAGAGGGGAGGGTAACATTTTTTCTGTGCACTGCCTTTCTTGGCATGACCCCTGCGAGGGAAATAGGGAGGAAAAATGTGTGAGACAGAAGTTAAGTGGCAAGAGAAATTATTGTGTTTAAGGCAAGCATAATATACATGCCATGTTGGACAGATACAAAATGTATCACCATAAAAAGCGTGTTTGGTGTGGTCTACAAGTGCTCGGAAGGCTTTGGGAAAATATAGTGATTTTCTACTCCAATGTCTGTCACTTTTTACATTGTAAAAATCTTGTTTCCAAAAAGAAAAAAACTCAGTCACACATCATGCAATCCACATAAGCAAATTACATATTAATAAGCATAATCCTAGCTTCCATCTATTGACTGTTCACAAAAGACTAGTTATATTATAAGTATAAATTCTAGAGCTCACCCAAGCTCTATAAAGTCGTTATTATTACCCAAGTTTTACAGAGAGAAAACTGAGACTCACAGAATTTGAGTAACTTGCACCAGGTTTTGCACCTAGTAAGTGGCATGCCTTGGGATTTGAATACAAGTTTGCCTTTTATTTATTGTTTTAATGGAGGAGGAGATTAAAAAAGCCTTTAGTATAGTCAATCAATGCCACGGAGATACTTTTTTCCCAGCAAATTTTATACTTGACTGATAATCACATCTTTCCCTACTCCAACGTCTGTCCTCAGATTTTGAGTTCCTCAAGGGCAGGTGCCATCTTCTTCATTTCTATATTCCCAGAGTAACTACCACAGTGACTAGCACATAGTAGGTATTCGATACATGTTTTTTTTTAAATGAAGGAAAGACATTTTGTCAATATAAATTTAATAAAATCATTTGAAGACATTCCTACCTATATTTTGTCTATTCCTTTGCAATGACAACCCATGTTTCAAAAACTAATAGATTAGTGCAGAGGAATATGGACTTCCTCATTTAATAAGCAATTCAGGATGCCTGAAAAAGGGCTTCATTGTAGATCTGAGCAATTATGTATTTAAAACAAAAGTTAATCAACATTGGGTTGCCCTAACACGTCTTATCTGAAAAAAAATTGTTGAAGGAAATATGTGGTTATTTTAGAGCACTGCTCTTCATTTTGAAAGGCAGGGACTATTTTCTGGACTTATATTAAGAGTCCAACACATTAGCCTCCTCCTATTCACTCTATCATACTTAGAAATCAAGTTTCACTTCTTATTAATGGCTTTAATAATTACTTTCTTTCATGTCCACACACAGTACCACAAATCCTCTTTACAGCACAGTGCAATCAATGTTTTTCCTAGTTCTCTTGCACCTAGTATTTGCATATTTTACAGAATGAAAAAAACCCACAATTTGTATCACAATCCTTACCTAAACTAGGCAAGATTTAACACAGAATATTATTGTGCCCTTTGTTAATTTAAATTCTAAACTCCTATACTGGTCATCGAAGCCAATGAAAATAGAAACTGTCCTTAAGCAAGGAATTCTTGAACATTAGGACATAATAATAATTTTGTTAAGTGACAGCTTTTGAAAAGTTAAAGAAAAAGCACCTAAACATAAATGGTGAAAATGGTGATAGAGAGTATCTTAAGATGTATATCTTGCATCTCTAAAGAGATGAGAAATTAAGTTAAGCTGAAATGAAACAACATATCTATTCTAGAAATAGAATGTAATCAGGACTTTTTCTAAAAAAAAAAAAAAATAGATAAAAAAAAAGAAAGAAGAAAGAGCCATTGTATGACGGGTAATTAAAGCCCTACGGAAAAATCCAAGGGCTCTTTCTCACCTCTGAGATTGTCATTATACCCCTCAGGGCTACTGTCAGAAGCAAAATTCTGTTCTGGATGCAGCACACTGCTGACCTAGAATGATACTTCTTAGGCTCTTAGGGAGAAGGCAAATTTTGTAACCAGAACAGCAGAACTCTGACATCCAAAAACCAGCACAGCAGAATTCACACATTCAAATGCACTTCAGCTCTGTAATTAATTCTGTCACCTTGCAATGCCATAAACATACAGCCAATGCTTTCATTACTCAAACATTTCTGGAATTCCTCATTGATAATTATCTGTAATGTTAAAACAATCTGTTTTACTACTCTAGTGTTTCTGATCAAAAGACAGACCACATATTTTGAATGCCTATATTCAACAGACTTGATTCCAAATAGTGTTTGATTATTCCCCCAAATCAAATCCATCTTCACAGAAAAAATTCCACCCGTAAAAATAAATATATATTTAAGTATATATATTTTAAAATAAATGATAATTCCCAAGGTCTAAAACAATAGCTAGGGAAAAAAAAAACAAGAAAAATTTTAGCAAAGATAGCATTGAAATTAGTGTATAGCCTGAGATGATTATTCTTAAAAGAACCTCACTCATTTTTATGCATCTATTCTTGCAATATATTATAGTTCGTGTGTGCACACGCACACACGTGTGCACACACACACACATTTGTAGTCCCATAGAAAATTTCAAGAAATACACATAAAGAAAACTCATACCTTCTGAGCCATATGAATGGAGAGTTGAGCTAGCAGGGTGAATAGGGGAGCTTTTACTTCTTTTACTTTTTATGCCCTGTTTATCATAATGTATGTATATCTATACACATATATAATTTACTGTGAGCATGTATTGCTTTCATAATAACAAGGGAAGAGGGAAGAAAGGGAGAAAGAAAAAAATGGAAATGAGGGAGGGAAAAGAGAAAGGAAAGGAGGGAGGGGGAAGAGAAAAGTAAAGTAGTTCCAACAGTTAATACTGTATTGTCAGGTTTTTTATGTTTATAATTGCATTTTCTGCATTAAACCATTTTATGTGTCTTTTTGTCTCCATGTTAAAATTGCATGTTGTAAAGACCCTTATGTGGTATAGGAGAAAGGAGTAATAGAGTTAAATTAGCAAATAATGCAAGCACTGTGACAGCTGTTACATTGAGTAAAGTGAGAATGCCCTGGCAAAGGAAAAAAGATCTGAAATCTGTTCGATGTTATCATGTTTTTATTGATCAATCTGTGACCAATTAAAAAATAAACACCGCAAAATACCCTTATGTAAGAGCAAACTTCAGGATGAGAATTAAGGGATATCTGCTATCCATTAGGACAGGGGTCTGTCTGTACAGTGGAACACTGACACCGCTGGTAGTTTGAGGGTTTCCTCCAGAGGAAACTTCCTAAACTCATTCAAAAAATAAGTCACATAAAGGTGTGATTTTAGTTTGGACTATATTTTCTGCTGTATATTCTAATCGTTTTGAAAGCAACAAAATGAACACTTTTAAAAAGTATCCATCCAAAACATATCATTGATATGGTTTGTATGTTCATCCCCTCCAAATCTCCTGTTGAAATCTGATTCCTATTGTTGCAGGTGGGGCCTGGTGGGAGGTGCTTGCGTCATGGAGGCAGATCGCTCATGAATCTTGGGGCTTGGTGCCCTCTCCATGGTAATGAGTGAGTTCACTGGAGAGCTAGTTGTTTAAAGAGTGTGGCACTTCCCCCCACCTCTTGCTCTTTCTCTCACCCTTTGACAGACCTGCTCCCACTTCACCTTCCGCCTTGATTGGCAGCTCCCTGAAGCCCTCACCAGAAGCAGATGCTGGCACCATGCTTCTTGTACAGCCTGCAGAACTGTGAGCCAAATAAATCTCTTTATAAATTACCCAGCCTCAGGTATTCCTTTATAGCAATTCAAAATGCACTAAGACAATCATAAACACAATATAAAGACAAATGAAAATGTGGGGAATCTTGGCAGCATTATTATAGGCAAGGGGCTAATTTTCTTAATGTTTGAAGAGATTTTAGAATTCAATAATACAAAGACCAAAAATGCAATATAAATGTGAACAAAGCACACAGAAAATTGATAGAAAAAGGAAGTGCAAATGACAAAAAAGTTCAACCTCATTCACAATTAAAAACTGAAATGAGCAATTATATTGTACCTATTATATTGACAAAGATTAGGGAGTTTGATAATATTCAGTATTAATTTGGAGAAACAAGGACTCTCAAGCACTGGCAATGGAAGTATAAGTTGGTCCATTATATAGGGCAATGTAGCAATAACCATCAAAATCTAAAATATACATTCCTTTTGACTAGAAAATTTCATGTGTAAGAATTTATCCCCGAGATATATTTTTGCACTGTCTTGTAAATAGATATGAAAGAATGTCCATGCAGCATTTTTGCAAGCACTGGAAAGAAGAGAGAATTCCTCAGGAGGGAAATGTTTAAATAGATTTTGATGCATCCACATAATACTAGGAATACTAGACAGCTGTTCAAAGGAATGTTAAAGATGTATATATGCTGATACAGAAAGTTTTAAAAGAACATTATTGAGTGAAAAGTCAAGGGACAGAACAGTGTTTGGGGAACAAAACAGGAAATACTGATAGTGGTTACTATTGTCATTGGAAGTGGGATGGGGCAGGGGTGAGTGCAGATTGGAGTGAGAGCGACTTCCCAATACATACTCTTCACTGTTCTTTGAATCTTTTTCTATGTATACATCACTTTTTTAACAGCTTTATGTATATATATATATTTCACATACCATACAATCCATCCATTTAAAGTATAAAATTCCATGTTTTTTTAGTATATTCACAGAGCTGTGCAACCATCTCTACAATCCAGTTTATAACATTTTCATCACCTCTAAAAGAAACTCTGTACCCATTAGTAGTCATTTCTCATTTCCTGCTCCTCCTTCATCCCCTGACAATCAGTAGTCTGCTTTCTGCTCTATGAATTTACCTACTCCTGATATTTTTATATAAATGGAATCACACAGTATGTGGTCTTTTTTGACTGGCTTATTTCACTCAGCATAATCTTTTCCATGTTCACCCATGTCGTAGCATTTAGCAAGAATTTCATTCCTTTTTATGGCTGAATAATATTACATTTTATGTATATACCACATTTTGTTTATTCATTTACCAGTTGATAGACATTTGGATTGTTTCCACTTTTTGGCTATTACGAACAGTGCTGCTATGAGAATTCATGTCCATATGTATGCATTGCTTTTTAATAAAACCCAGTTTAAATTTTTTTAAAAAACAGAGGCACCCTAACTATTAGTTGCTCAGCGAAACCCTTCATAAAATGGTAAAATGGTGAAAAAGTAGATAGAATAGGTTTTCTATGGAGAGTTATCGTACCATCAGTTATTTATAGAATGGAAAGTTTGAGGAAGTCTTCCACAGGAAATAGATTTAAACGCATCCTTTTCCTTTTTTGAAAGCTTATTTAAGACCAGTTTATTACAAATAAAAACATTTACTTTCACATGTTGCATTCATGACAATATTGAATTATACTAAAGTTTCAGAACTAAAGCTTCACCTTCTAAATTTTCATTCATGTCCATAAAAGATAATGTACAATCTGGAGAAGCAGGACCTGAATAATGCCACATTCTCTAGCTGTACAGACTTTTGATGATTAATTTTATGTGTAAACTTGGCTAGGACACAGTACCCACTTTCTGGTTAAACACCACTTCAGATGTTGCTGTGAAGGTATTTTTTAAAAATAATTTTTACTGTGTATATTGAAGGTATACAGTATGATGTCATGGATACATACAGATAGTAAAAATGTTACTACAGCAAAGCAAATTAACATTTCTATCATCTCACATAGTTGCCCATTTGTTTTTGTTTTGTATTCTGGCACGAGCACCTAAAATCTACTCAATTAGCATAAATCCCATATACAGTACAATTTTATTACCTATAGTCCTCATGTTGTACATCAAATCTCTAGATTTGTTCATCTACATATCTGCTACTATGTATCCTTTGTTCTACATACAGCCATTTCATCTTCCCCACCCTCTACCTCTGATAACTACTGTTTGTTCTCTATCTCTGTATATTTGTTTTTATTTTTAGGTTCTATATATAAGTGAGATCATGTAATATTTTTGCCTTCCAAGTGTCCATGGACAGAAGAATGCACAAACTGTGGTGTATATATATATATATATATATATATATATATATACACACACACACACACACACACACACATAATGGAATATTATTCGGCCCTAAAAAAGAACGAGATCTTGCCATTTGCCACAACATCATGAGCCTGGAGGACATTATGCTAAGTGAAATAAGCCAGATAAAGAAAGAAAAATATTACTGTGGAGGTATTTTTAAGATGTAATTACCATTTAGATCAGAAGACATTGAATAAAAGCCAATTATCCTCCCATGAGTGAGCCTCATTCAATCAGTTAAAGGTCTTAATAGAAAAATCTGAAGTCCTCCAAGGAAAAAGGAATTCTGATTCCAGACTGCCTTCAGACTCATGCAGCAACATCAACTCTTTTTTGCATCTCTAGCCTGCTGGTCTGTCCTGCCTGCACATTTCAGACTGGCCAGCCCCACAACCACATGAGCCAATACCTTAGAATGAATGAATCAATCTCTCTATGAATCTCTCTCTCTCTCTCTCTCTGTATATATGTATATATGTATACAATGTGTATATATATAGGATCTGTGTGTGTATATATGTATATATATGTATATATACACACATGTGTATGCGTATATATGTATACAATGTACATAGGATGTGTACATATATGTATGTATATGCATGTATATATGTATACATATAGGATGTTATATATAGGATCCTATTGGCTCTGTTTCTCTGGAGAACACTAATACAAGATTCAATGGGTGTTAATGTCAGGAAGCACTTTACAGATCATCTAAGTCAAATCTCATCATTTTATAGTTGGAAAAACTGAGGACCAAAGAGTTTAAGTGGTGTGTATGTGTGTACAGACAGACCTACAGTGATAGGAAAGCAATCTAAGGACGTCCTAGGATGATAATTTGTCCTAAAAGTTTTGAAAAGTGCATGGAAATAAGGGTACAAAAAGTGTATCCAAATCTGTGCGATCAGGAAAGGTGAGACATAAAGTAAAATTATCAAATTATCATTTTAAACATACACAATGTGTTGAAAAACATTCAGTTTCATAGTTTCCCTAAACTACTTTATAATATAATTATATGGTTCCTGGAGGCTAGTTATAATTGAATTATAGGGTGTCTTGTTCACGTTCTAGCTGGCGAAAAAAAAAATTGCTCAGCTCTGCTTTGCGGTTCTCTAAACACCGGCTAGAATACTCATGAGGCAGCTTATAATTCAATTATAACTCCCCTCTGGGAACCATATAATTATATATAAAAGACCTAAGCCATCATATGTTCTCCATTTATTTTTTGTTATGAAAGGATTTGTCTAAAGTCTGATATTAAATTTGAATAGGTCTCAGTCAATTTGCACCTCAAGATTTACCCAGATACTAAGATAACAAAAGCATATTCACCTAGCTCAAAGATACTAGGAATCAATCTGTTTATCAAAAAAAACCCATAATATCTCTATCTTTCTTGAAGACTATATGTATAGGTGTGTGTGTGTGTGTGTGTGTGTGTGTGTGTATCTCTCAGATAGGCCCTCATGTTTTTAACTGAACTTGTAATGAAATGAAATAGTGTTGAAAATTGCTGGTATAATTATTATGACTCAGATCTGAATTAAAGACTTTAGTGCATTGCATCAATTAGTTAATGGTTCAAAAAAGTATATATTTTGTAGGAATATGGCATGGGGCAATTGATATTGATCTTATTCCAGGACACTCTCTCTCCTTCTCTGCCTCATTCCATTTATTCATTTACCAGTCACCAAATGCTTGTACTTGCTCTGTGCCAAGCATTGTGTTTTCCCTCACTACTCACAGTTCATTTGAGAATGCATTTGAGCTTGTAAATGTGCACGCACACACACGCATATTCTCTAGGGAACACAACTCATTGTGTTTGTTTTTTTTAAGCAATAAATTGCAAAGTTTGTCACTTTTTTATACCATTGGAATTTCACATATGCCCCATGTTTAGCATATGTAGCTATGCTTGGCTACAGTATGTGGGAAACAAAGCAATAGCTATAAAGTAGAAGATACTCTCCAGAACATTACAGTTTAACTGAGAGACAAGGATAGCATTACACGGAGAAGAAACCCAGAGGTTGGCAACAAGAAGCAGTCAGGGTAGTTAAAAGTGCAGAAGAGGAATTGAGGCATATCAAAAACCGATTTTGTGTACCCCACAAGTTTGCCTGTGAGGTGTTCTGAAAGTACATCATGATTTCCCTAACAATTCAATCTTTTGTTGTCTAACCTGCGTTCTCAAGCAATAGAGTGAAAAGTTTAGATCCCAGGCTATAAAATCAGAATCTAGGGCTTCCAGCTCTGATACATACTAACCATGATTTTTTTGGGCAAGTTACTTAACTTCAAAGCCTTCATATGTTCACATGGAAGATGGAGACAATAATAGAATTTATCTCAAAGGGTTGTGGTAATAATTAAAAGAATTAATATAGGAAAAGCACTTTGAATAGTTCCTGGCACACAGTAAGTACTTAATAGATGTTAGCTATTGTAATACTTTTGTTGTGGTCATTGCTACCTCCATAATCGTCAACATTATTATCATAGAAATACTGACAGGAGATAACAGGGAAGTTTCCATAAGATTAGGGTATAGATGCAACTGGGAACTTTTTGACAAAGTCATATTTTTTAATGGTGATGCTAAAAGATAAAAATCATTGCATATAATCAAGAATAAAGTTTGACTAGCTAAACCTAATACAATTTATGAAAGATATAAGGACAAAAAGGGAAGGGGTGGAGGCGCTTTTAGGTGTATCTAGAGCCAGATTAAAAATGAGTGAATACAAACACTGCTAGAGTCCATGGTATAACGATGATACTTGTCAAACAAATCCTAAAATCAATAAGTAGATAACCCCTATTTTGCATCTGTCTTTTCTGTCAGAGACTTATTTTTGAACTAGAAAGCATAACAGAATCATTAGCAAGAATAAATTGAAGGACAGTATTCACAAGGAGGTAATGTTAAAAAACATTTATGTTTCTGGGCCCTCAAGAAAGATTTCCCAGAATATTGACTTCGCTCTGAGACTAGGAAGCCAGCAGCACCAGGAGCCACCATAGGCATACTCAGAATATGTCTTGACAGACTAACTTCACTTCCTTAGCAGGGTGACTAAATTGACAGGGAAGGGAAATGAGTAGATGTAAGTTTTTCATATTCATCAAAGGCATTTTGCAAAGTCCTTCATGGTATACTATTGGATGAGTTTAAAAACTATACGAGATGAATGATGGCACAATTAAGTTGATGCATAAATGAATGAACAACCACATCAAGGTAGCTGATTAATTTGTCTCCAGTGATCTCCTTTCCCTTATCCTTTTCGACATTTTTATCCATGCCCTGGCTGAGGAAATATAGTTTGTAGATAGTACAGAACTAGTCAGAACAGATAGCCTGTTGAATGACATAATCGTGATGCCCCAAATTCATGCCAGGATGGAACTATGAGCCAAATATAACACGTTAAAATTTCAGAGACAGATATATAAAGTCCTACATTTGTGTTAAAAAATAACTCTACTACATAAGTAGATGGTGGGAAAAATTGGTGTAAAAATAGCTGTATACTAAGATTTTAGTTGACTGTAAGCACAATGAGTTGGCAAGATGATGTGGCTGATGTGAGCATAGGCTGTGTGAATTGTAACATAGACTCTAGCAAGAAATAGATGATATTCTTATCTGATTTCAGCTGCCCAAACCATACGTGGAATCTTGTGTTCAGCTGTGGGCTCCTCCTTTCAAAAAGGTCACAAACCAAATAGAATGTGTTCAGAAGAGAGCAACTAGGATAGTTGAATGGCATGAAGATGTGTCATCTTTGCATGTGTTAATGGCCATTTGTCAAGAAAATTGTGGAAAGGACTCAAGCAACAGGAATAGATGACTTAAAAGGATTCTTCTAAGCCCAAGTTTGTGCCTTAAAGAGGCCAAACTGAGAGAAAGCTGGGGGCCAAGAATGAGATCCGGTAGGGAGCTAAACCCAAGGAACACAGTATTGAGGGCATTCCATGCATAATTTCTGCTTGGGTCAGCTTTTCTCTGAAGCTGAGATGGTCTGGGACTACTTCCCCAGTTCCATCTACTACTGGCTTGTAATCCAGAGTCTCTCCCCACAATAAGCACAATTCTGAGCTTAGCTACTTATGCCAATGAAGAGAAGCAGAGAATCAGTAGGAATTTTTAAATTCTTTCATTATTGTTCACTTCAAGTTATAATCCCCAAAGAGTAGACTGCATAGAGGATATCTTGCAGTACTGGAATGCTCACTGAACTGATAGAATATCAAGGTTATATAAGACCTGCATTACTCTATTTTCTCTGGGTCTCAATTTTGTCATCTGAAAAAGGAAGCAATCAGATTAAATGGTCTCTGGTCACTTTCAGATTGAAAATATACTATAATTCCATCAATATTTTGATAATTTTAAAAGAATATTTTATTGTTTTTTCAAAGGCAATATAACAAAGTATGAAAATAAACTACTATGTGACTTACTGAATTAAGCTAAATGAAACATTGCCATGCTACATATTCAGCTCAGTGATTCAGGCAAACGTAATTTTATTTCCAGAACTTGCTTTACAAGTTCTCTTGTTTGTTGTTTGCTTGGTTTGTTTAAGCTTAGGTCCATTTTTTAAAACATTAGCTCAATTTGGTAGAAGATCACACAATTGCTCTTTAAGGAACGATCTCTTTGCATAGTAAGTGCCAGATACAGCAGAAAAGGAACTTGTGGCCAAAATTCAATGTGTGGGAGAGAAGATCAGAGGCCCTGTAAGACTACAGAAGAGTGCGCCTGGGAACCACTGCTATGAACGTCTCCAAGTGGGGTTTCTTCAAATTAGAATAACTCCTTCTAGTTTTTGATTCAACTTACATATTTCAGCTGAAATGTGTCATTTTATTTAAAGGCAGATATACTTGGCATAAGGAAAAAGTTAAAGGCCCAAACATATATTATTTATAGATGTAGGATTTAAGGCACAAATGCTTCATTTACAGTGATTTTCAAATGCAATTTTTCTCAGAAACAGAAATGGCAGCTCAGATAATCAATATTCACTTCTCACCATAAGAGAACATTGGTGTGCAGAGATGCACAAATATTAACAGCTCATTCTTGTCTCAATACTCCCAAAGAAAGGTTTAATTTTTCTTAGAATCTATGTCAAGGGATCTTGGGAAAAATCCAATCTTATAAAAAATCCAATGGCATGAACAGCTTCTCAAGTATTTTAGACCATTTATTCCCAAAATAACATTGGTGCTCAAATAGATTTTACTTTTATTATATTGGAGCTTTCTGGGTAAGAGAAATTTTGCCAGAAACTCTAGAGGAAAAAATTTGAAATGCCATTTGTTGACAGGATGGGAAAAATATATAGTTTATCTAATGAAAGCTTTTCCTTTTGCTCCCCTCTATTTTAAAAAGCATTCATCTCTGCTCACCACTTCTTGGGTTCCAGTTGATCTATCATCTTACTTATCTGGGCTTTCAGTAACTCAAGTTCAGTCATCAAAAGAAATGCTCAAAGACTATTGGTGAGACAGACAAACTTCTATCATGTCTGAACTAGGTAGCAGGCCTGACTTTCCTAACGCACCTGAAGTCTGAAGTGGCTTCTCTAAGTGGCTGTTTCTTGTTTTTGTTTTGTTTCAGAAGGGGGTTGTTTTTGTTTTCAAATTTTTTCCTAAAGAAATTGATTTCAGGCTTCCATTCAACCCTTTACACTTTTCCTTCTCATCTTTCCTCTCCTTTAATGAGAGAATAAAAGTTGGCTTTGAAATATCCTATAATTTTCTATAAATTCCAGTGAAAAGTTGATTCGAAATTGACCTGCAATGCTTTAAAAGACACATGTTCAAAGGCAGAGTAAGAACTAATATTCTAGTACCATAGACTACAATGCACATAATTTTAAGTAAAATGCTCTCTTATTTGCATTGTTGATAAAAGAAAGACAAACTTATAAGCCACTGGCTTGGAAATAATCACAACTTCTATGTGATTCAGTGAGAATTGGGAACAAAGTTGCTGTCCTGGGAGAAGCAAGCTAAAATGAAAAGAGGTGGTTATGGTGGTAATGGTGCTATCAGTTTCCACAGTGCCCCCCAATTAGACCTGCTTGGGGTCCTGCTCCATGACAGATATGGAAGAAAAATCCAGAAAAAACTTAATCAATGGGATGATAAACAGACAAAAAGGAGTTAAGTTTCTTCAACCTAGAAAAACAAAGGGTGAGAAGAAAGGCATATGATGGAAGTTTAACAAATGAAGTGATGGACTGAATGAATAAAAGGCCATAATGTTTCTGAAAGGCAAAATTAGGTAACATTCCATGAAATTGATGAATGGAGTTTATGACCAATTAAATAAAATACTATAAATATCATTTATGCTTTAATTTTTTCAAATATTTTAGACTTAGAGGAAAGAAATATGAACAAGCTATGGTATTTAACTTCAAGAGTTCACATTCTAGCTGTAAAAATACATAAAAACTAAAAATGATAAAATTTTATAAATTATTTAACAGAGGCATGAGCTATAATTAAGAGTGTAAGAACATACCATGGATTTATTTTCTGAGGGAAGGAGGTGGGTATGAAGAGAAGTCCAGGAAGATTTGACACAAGAGAGAACATTTGACCTGGGCCTTGAAGAATTACTTGAAAGTGCACTGGCTTCAGAAAGGATAAAAGGGTATTCCACAAGAGAGAAAACATCAGCAAAGGCATAAATGAAGACAAAATAAAGGTCCAGGGTAGCAGGAGTAGAGCCTCCTTGGAGAAATAATGAGAATCAAGGCCAAAAGTAGATAGAGCCCTGAACACCACGGTAAGAAACGTGTACATTATCTTGTGGGCAAAAGAGAGTCAACAGTATTTTTTCAGCAGGAGAGTGATGTTGGTACCAGCTCCACTTTCTGGAGAACAAGTTTACTTGTTAAGATTCAGGGGAGTAAAAATTAGATTCAAGGAAGAAATGGTTAACTGTTTTCAAATATATAAAGGACTGTAATGTGGAAAGGAATTAGATGTATTCTGTGTGGCTCAAACCCATGGGTGAACAGATTTGAGCTCAGTATGAAGAGCTAACAGGGAGCAGTCATGGGTGGAATTGCTTCCTCAGAAGTTCTCCAGATGTTCTTAGTCATCTAATAGAATGTGGTAGAAGGGAATCAAATACTACATGGATAGACATATAAGTGTGGGGGGGGAATGGACTAGACAACGTTTCAGGTCCCTTTCAAACTGGGAATTCTACTTATTCCTCCACAAAAGACCTCTTCAAACAGACAGAAGATAGATATGTATCCTGTTCATCATTTTTCTTCACCTCAAACATTTACCTCCCTTCTGCCATTTGGCATATTACATGCTTTACCTTCACCTTTCTGGTTGATTCTTCTGGATACCAGAATGTATGCAGCCAGCTCATGTTCCTAACCAAATCCTGCACCCCAACTGAACATCCTACTTCCCAAAAAAGCAACCAGATTTCTCTGTTACTAATTAGGATTTTATGTACAGTAAAACCTTAATTAACTGAAGTGCAACTAATGAAACATTTTATTTCATGTTCTATACTCAATTTTTATGAGAAAAAGAAACATAGTGACTAAGCAAGCCTTTATCTTGAATTTACTGAAAGAAAAACAAGTTAATCTCCTGAGAAGTGGTCAATAGAGATTCATCCCACTCTCCTACCCGACCTGTACAATAAGAACTGATTTCAGAATGACAAACTTGAGACCCTGAAAAAATGTTCCAAATAATAAAGTAAAATGTAATTATATTCACTAAACTGTACTTATTAAGGTAGTAAAATGGACTACAGTTTTATAAAATGTTTTAACCACAAAGATTGAAATAAAACATAGATATGCTACTTAATTTTAAAAAGCCTCAACATCCCCTTCCCTAAGCATTCTAGTTAATCAAAACTTTTCTATATTACAGATCCATTTCCTTCACTATAATGTGTGAAGGAAAAGAGAATATTTCATTTTCACCTCTACACTTACCACCAACGTGGCACCTAGGTGGTCATAAGTATTTTTTCAGTGTTAATACATGAATATTAGTTATTATTATTAGCCTGTCTTAGCACCCATATTCTCTTTTTTTCATCTTCAAAAAGTTGTTAACTCTGTATTCATATGTTGCTGTCAGGTCATATAAATAAGATACATAATTATAAATATAGTGCATATAGTATTATGGGCATTCATCTTATTAAATTATAAGATATTAAAACCAAAAGTGATCTTGAAGGTCATCGAATTCAGCCATCTAATTTTACAGAGGTGGGAATTAAGGCACAGGGAACTTACATGACTTATCTAAGGTTATATAGCTTGTTGGAGACAGAGGCAGGACTAAAATATTGGGTTTTCTTTTTTCTTAGTCCTGTGATTTTTCTTCTACTAAAAACTGGCTCTGTATTCTTTAAAGTCAAGTAGGAAACAGACATACAATTTTTGTGCTGAAACAAGAAGGTACTCAGAAACGTTATTCCATTTCAACACTAGAATTCTCAGGCACAAAGAAGGCTGGTTTTCCTCTACTTTATTGGAAAGGTATCTTGTGTATTTATTTTATTTCCCTGCTACTCTAAAATCAATCTGATGATGTTTTAAGAGACAATAAAAGCCAGAATAATATGGCATAGATTTATCTATCAGTCGCAGCAGTGCAGGAATTGCCATCTACTGTAATTTGCTAGTAATTTATAAGAGTTCCTGTTGGGCACCAAGACATGAAGAGTTACTTTGTGCTATCAAACTAATAACTTCTCACTTCATTTTTAAGAAATTGTAATTCTTGGTAAATGAATTGCCCACACATAGACTGTCATGAGGCAAGTCAAACTTTTGAGGGGTGTAATGAACAGGAACCCTTCGGAAGTTTAGGAAAGAAATTACAAGGCAGCACTAGTAAACCTTTCAGATCTGATGGAATCTGCCATGCCACCTTGGTTTTACACGTTACTTGGTTTTGAACACCATGAATATTATGTTCACATAATAATATTATGTATAGTTTTTTTATGTTAAAGTGGGGGGTTTCAGTCCTTTGCCTTATGATAACATTGAGAGATTATCTCTAAAAAGAAGTTTCAAAGCCTATAGTCTGGAACAACAATCTAAAATTTAACCCAGACAATTAAAAAAAACAGTTACTCATAACAGACAAGCCTCATTGGAGATTCATGACCTGGTAGTCTATAAAAGTATTAAACTTTTTGCATCACATTGAGGCACAAAAGCAGAGGGCAGGACAATTAGTATGCTGTATGATATCAATCCTCTAAGAATTCAGTAATCTATGTGGGCATGGAGGTAAATTTTAGCAGAAAGAAACCTGACAACTTATAAAAATATTAAGCAATAAAGACAAAAATAATCCCATTTCTTCAGTTTGTGAACTGTAGTGCCTGTGGTCTTTGGAGAAATGGGATACATTGATGAAGAAAAGATTAAAAACATTCTAAAACTTAATGGATGATCAACTAAAAAATATCACATACTTACTTTGCTGTTATGGCCAATCATAAAGGGTACCTGAAAAAATAAAAATGCAATTTCAATTTCCTTGATCTTATATGTTTATATTATCAAAAACGATAGCATAGTTTTTAAATTTACACATCAGAAAGGCCATCTGAGGAAAAACAGGCTTTCACAACTCTAATCCTTCATGGGCATTTTTTTTAAACCTTTATAATGGTGATTAAAACTCAAAATAGGAGTTACATGTAATATTTTTCATTTCTGTATCTGTTGATTGTCAACACTGTTTTTTCTGTGGCATTGTAGGTATGTAGGTAAAAAAATGAACAGTCATCATTTTCAAAATAAATCACAGTATGGATAGTGGGCAGGAAGCACTAATGTCTGCCAAGCTTCTTGTCCAGTTTATCACTTCAAGGTCTACCTAGTGCATTTTTACTTCATTAATCAATGGTTGAACACTTAATAAGTTCCTTCCAAGTCAAGGTCCATCATTCACCAGATCCCATCATTGCAGGGCTCAGTTGGAGCAGATTATTGCCACAACAGATTACTGAGATGCTTGACAAACTAGCTTATAATGTTTCGTTCTTACTCTGTCAGGTAAAATTTAGCAGGATTAGGATTGACATCAAAGGCATTTCTGAAAAGGTCATGATCTTATCACATCACTTAGATTAAGCATTAGATAAGGATTTGCTTCACGTTGGGTGGGGGATCTTTAAAATTCTAGACAACTTCCAGAAGACATTCAGAGATTTTTGCCCTCAGCGACCTCACTGAATTTGTTGGAAAGCTAGAGGGCATAATGTTGACAGGGCTGCTTACTTAAATGACTCATAAGACTGGAAGGCAGCTTAGTCACTGCTTATATGATTCCACAAGCAGCCAGAGAAAGGATAGTCAGCTGGATCACCATTTTTTACTTACATGGGTCCACCAAACCACTTTTATTCGATCGAATCCCAAGAGGGCCACTCTGGGCCTGGCTCCTCAGGCAGGCACTTCTAGTCTACTTGCTCAGACACAAAACTGACTTTACGTAAGTAACTGTTTAGGTACCTGCTATACCACACCACAGCACGCCACATCCTACCACATACGATCTTCCCAAATTGGCTTCTAAATAGTTTGGATCAGCACCAGCCAACTGTAGCCAGAATGTCTCAATTCCTAGCACCTGTGAACTTCACTGCTCCTCCACAGAAGCCATTTCTTCTTAGCTACCTATATCACCTGGGGCCTCTATCGCCTGAGCTTCTTCATTACTACCTTCTCAAATAGTATATGTCAGCCACGTTCTACCAGTCCTTTCCCAGTTTTAGGTCTGATTCTGACAGTTTCTTATCTCCCAATATCCCAATTCCCTATCACAGACTTCCTACCCTGGTCAGCATTACAATAAGACAAATCACATCAGGCCTATTTCTCACTCCAGGCCACTGCACGTACTATTTCCCTATTCTTCCATCTTCCCTTCCCCATCTCCCCATTATCTAGCCAAACCCTACCCATCACTCATCACTAAAAGTCCCTTTCCTTCAGAAGGCCTTCCCTGATTGCTTCACAATGATAAAAGCTACCATTTATTGAGCATATATTACTTAACACTTTGAATCCATTATAGCTTTATTGAGATATTGACATACCATGAGATTCACTCATTTAAAATCTACAATTCAATGATTTTAGTTATATTATTGAATTGTGCAACCATCACCACAAACCAATTTTAAAATGCTTACGCCACCCCAGAAACATCCTTTGTGCCTGTTTGCAGTCACTCCCTGTTCCCACCTCCCATCCTTGGCAACCACTAATCTATTTTCTGTCCCTTTGGGTTTGCCTTTTCATAACATTTCACATGAATGGGACTGTACATTATGTGATCTTTCACATCTGGCATCTTTCCCTTAGTATAATGTTTTTGAGATTCATCCATGTTGTAGCATGTATCAAAATCTCATTTCTTTTTATGGCTGAATAATATTCCATTGTATATGGAAAAATTTTGTTGATCCATTTATCAGTTGATGAACATTTGGGTTGTGGCTACTTTTTGGCTATTAGGAATAATGCTATTACGAGCATTCGAGTATAAGTTTTTGGGTGGACATATATTTTTATTACTTTTGCATACATATTTAGGAGTGGAATTGCTCAATCATAAGGTAGATCTTTTTTCATATGGTAAATTCATGTTTAGCTTTTTTGATAACAGATTTATTGAAAAAATGCATGCATATATATATATAACCTTATTATTTACTCATTTAAAATGTGCAATTTAGTGAATTATAGTATATTCATAGAGCTGTGCAACCATTACCATGATCAATTTTCAAACATTTTTACTACCCCCAAAAGAACTCCCATGTCCTTATTTCCATTAGTGACAATCTTCACAGGAACCCTACAAGTGAGGCACTACATCCCTAATTTTACAGATAAAGAAACAGAGGCTCAGCAAACCCATACACCTAGTAAGTATCAGAGCCTGCATTTGAACCCAGTCTTTTTGACTCCATAGCTTACAGTATTTTCACATCACTATGCTGTCACTAATCCTCAGAGTCCCTCTTCTCTGAAATTATTCTACAATTCTCATTTGATTTCCTGTTTATGTCTCTCCTTTGCCACATAATCATAAACTTCCTTGTCTATATCTTACGCCTTAAAAGTGAATATCTTCTCTCTACAACTAAACCATAAACTGCTGAAGATCAAGGAGTGCGTGCTATATTTCCTTTGACTTCTTCTCAGTCCCAAAATGTACTGTAGAAAAAGTAAGAGTTCTATATTTTTTATAATCAATTAAAGTTATTCCTTACAGTTAACCTAAATCTCTACTCTTATAAAGGTCAATTTTTAGTCTTTTCCTTTAGTGTCAATACAGCACCAGCAGCTGAAGCTCTATTACATTCTATAATCATGTCACACCATAACAGATCTGTCTTTTTACCTGGAATTGCTCCAGTAACATGGTCTTCATGATGTAGCTTTTAGATTCTTATGTTTTACCTGAACTTGGGTTTGTTTTCTGGGTATTAATGTACATATGTTAGACCTTGTCCTCCCAAACTGACAAATAGTTTCTCATGAGCAAATACCATGTATTTTTGTTTTGGATCCCTGTTTTGAACAACATAGTGATGCATAAATAGCATATTTCTAATAAATGCTTCTTCTAGTGTTTGAATAGCATTATCATGAAGGAGTCTCTCATGATGATGTGTTCTTGCTCAGGGAGAGTGGAGTCTGGCTTTCTTCTGTGTGCTGAGGCTGCTACTATTGTGCTGTGTGCCTTTGGGAAAACTGTTGTCCGGCCCTGAGCCTCCGTTTTACCATCTGTAGTGTATACAGTGTTTGAATGAGAAAATCTCAGCATTGCTTCCCACTCTTGAATCATCTTTTCAATATGCTTACTATAAGTTCTCACTCATGCCTTCAGTAGTTTCAATATTTAATCATTTTTACCTTGCTATTAATGATGTGCCTACTAAAAACTCTTACCATCTTCCTACACTCATTTTTATTAACCTGAACTAGTTTCACCTTTTGTGGCAAATAAGTGTATAATATTTTTTACCCAACCTGAAATTCCTTTGTCATTTTTATCATACTTAAAAATTTCAAAAATATTTTCTCATGTCTAGAACTCCTTCCTTCAAAGGACAATCTGCTTTCCCAGATTAGGATACATCCTATAGCAGCTTTCCTACTTCATTAAGTTTGTGTTTTCATTTCCCTTTTTTGCCAGGTTTTTTTTTCTTCAGAAAAAAGTAAGACAGAAATATGACTCATGGATATTAAATGCTGTCATATTTCAAAAGTAATGGAGCATTTTCTCATTAACTGATAGAAAAATGAGCATAAAATTTGATAAGCAATAAAATAATTGGAAGGAACTGGAAGTTTTCCATAATTTTCATCCAGAGAAACTATTTAAACAAACTATTTTATTTTTAAACAGCATCTTCCCTTATATATAGTCTTGAAGTGCCTAAGCTAGCAGGTTAATTTCAAAATGTTATTAGATAACATTTATACAGTTAATAATACATCCTGTTGCCATGGAATCTTAACAGAATTTTTCAGCTCTGAGGGTTGATTTTTTAGCAATTAATCCCTTAGCTTTAATGTTTCATTAACAGATTTTTATACAAATGTAATTATTTGGATGAGGATATTGAAAATATTTCCTAGTTTGCAAATGATACTCAAATTGGAAGAAAAAAAAAAGATGAAGAAACTGTAATCAAAACCTTACAGATACATATTCAGGTGACTGAATCAATATAAGGCAAAATGTATTCTCACCTTAAGAATGCTTGGGTCTAAGAAGATCCTGCTCTCCAGCTGCTATCTCTGTTCCTAACCCTTGGCCACCTTCCCCTCCCAATACACACTTACACAGAACAGGAAAAAACAGAAGTGATCAGAAGAGAAGGGCAGAAACCCTCTAAATTATTGGCTCCCAGGCATGGGAGAACTAGGAGATTATTAGTGGCTTAATAATCTGCCAATTCTAAGAATATAAATTAACTGAAGTAATCCTGTTTATGTCCAAGATGCTCATTATAGTATATTTGGACTTGAACCAACGGTATTGATCATTCTCTTTCTGTTCTGGACCACTGCATCAGAGTACTACTTACTAATTAAAATGTGATAGCTAGCCCAAGTGTTGAAACAGATGGAGAAAGACATGAGTTTTCATATTTGGATTATTCTCACTGAATGGAAAATCAGAAACACGTTATCATAACTCATACCTACAAAGTAAAGGATGACAAATCCTAGGGCATAATAACAGAGGATGAGCAGACTTAGGTTGGCAGTGACTAGGAAATTTGGAGAGAATGAACAACTCGTGGTTCTGGAGGCAGGAGCAGCAGTTTAGCAGGGAAATGGCAGAGGATGAATTCTCTTACAAAGAAGCTTTAGATTTAGATTCAGAATGTCTTTCTGCACAGACGTGGGTTCTGAATTCCAAGCTGTCACATGGTTAGTGAGAAGCAGGACTGTTATGTGAACCCAATTCAGCTATTTTAACCAAGAATTATATTTCAAATTTTTAAAAAGGGGATGAGGCAATGCAGTGTTTGCTGTCAGAGAGTAATCGATTTGAATCCTAGCTGAGGAACCTGAAACTTGTTACTAAACCTCTATGAGTTTCAGTTTCCTAATTCACAGAATTACTGTGAAGAATAAAAGAGATGACATAAAATGTCTAACACAGGAAATAGGCACATAATAAATAGGTATTATGATAATTAGTATTAATTATTAATAAGAAAATACGTGTTTTCTGTTTATTCCACCTCATTACCTACTGCTTATTAGTGGCAGTTTTGCTTAATTGCAGCTTCCATTTTTTTTAACTTATAATGCACCTCTCTGTAGTTGCATTTGCAAACCAAATCCATAGTAATGATGGCAAATATTGCAAAAATAATAAATGCATTGAAGGAAATACACAGAAAATACAATAAATTGCTCCCATATCTAAAATGCATTTGTAGTCTGGCTGGGGAGATAAAACATGAGAATTGACATGAAATGGTTTATCATGTAACATCATTAATAAGATTAGCCAATATACTTTGAATGCTTAGTAAGTGTTCTCAACTATGCTGGTCACAGGTTTGGCTGTTTCACATGTATTAACTCATGTATTACCCACAACAACCCTATAAAGTAAGGACTGTTATTCCCATTTTACAGATGAAGAAACTGACACAAGCAGCTTAAATAGATTCTCCAATGCCATACAGGTAATAAGCGGCAGTGTCAGGATTCACTATACTGCCTCACTATCTATACTGTCTCTCATATCAATCAATCAAGTACAGAAAACATACCTAAAGGCCTGTGGATTGGAGACTAAATGAACTTAAATAGTAACGAAAGACTGAATAATATATAAAGATAATAAATTCATCTAAAATCACAAAATGAAACTCAATGTTTCATTCATTAAAAAAGTGGACCACAGTGAAAAAGCAAACAAATCCAGGAAGACTACCTCCATCAATTGTTGGTTTGCTTGCTGCAAAGCAAGATATCTGAGGATATTCAGTAGCATCTGTCTGTTTCAATGTCCATTTATCAAAGGCCTTTCTTGAGGAAGGACTAATTTTGCAATAAAATATACTGGCCATGTTGTAACAATATATTTGAAAGCCACGTTTTTATCTCAATAATCATAATGAAAATCTTTGTGTATATTAGAAGTATTTCTGATAAACAATATACAATTTAAATTGAATGATTCTTCATCTTGCCCAAATTTCATTTCTAATGGTTGCTTATGTTCTGCCACAAACATTTCTCAGGTAAACTTCTTTCAGTTGTGGGAACACTTTCATGACTGTATTATTTCTCCATTGTCCTATCCATTCAAACAGGCTACAATAAAATCCCATTATGTGATTTTTCATGGGATTGAGAAAAGAAAACATCATAAAGAGGAAAATGATAAAAGCAAGATATATTGCTCCATGGAGACTTTCCTCAGAAGCTCTCTTTGTAGTAAACAGCTGTGCACTCACATCTGTTTCAGGAAGACATAGAGGCTATAAGGAATCATGTGCAGCCTTCCTGCATTTCTAACCTGATTACCCACACCCAAACCCTCCCTTTATATTGGATACAATGTAAAAGAACCATTGGAGGCTGAAATGAGAGGCAGGAGTAATCATGGCTATCCTGCCTCACTTATTTGAGACTCAGATCACTGATTGCCTCAGCTCTAGTATGTTTTCTAGTGTCCTCCAGATAGTTTCCTAGCTCCATGCTACTTAAAGTTCGGTTCCTGCAAAGCAGCACCAGCATCAACATCAGCTGTAAGCTTGTTAGAAATTCATAAGATCTACCGAATCAGGATGTGCATTATAACAAGATCCCCTGGTGATTCCTATGTGCATTAAAGTTTGAAAAGCACTGCTCTAAAGATGACAAGATGCCCAGTTGAAGAAAATATTTTATTTCACTTATTTTAAATAAATATTTTTATTTTATTTATTTCTCTCTTAGACAACAGGGAGGGAATATATGAAAAGACCAATAAACAATGAAAAACAAAAGGGTGAAAATAGAAACAATTACAAAGTTATAAAATTTGACATATTTACAAAGCATAGAATGCCTGCTGTAAGTTCCATATCATCCATCAGAGGTTTCTTGATTAATATAGCTTTCCTATGAGCCTCATTAACCCCTTTTCTTTCCTCGGTCCCTTGGGAGGAAATATCAACCTCATAGAGACCCCTATTAGCCCAGCTGTGGAAGATTCTCAAACTTTATTAATATCATCAGAATCAGTACCATAATAAACATTATTATTTATAATATACCATACATTGTGTTGGGTACTTTCCATACTTTTCTTCCCCATTTTACAGATGGGGAAACTAAGATTCAGAAAGAGTGAATTACCTAAGTCACATAGCTAAAGATAAAGTTGCGTATGTCTGTCCTTGGAGCCTGAGCTAGTAACTATTTACCGTCTTTCTGGTCTTTTCTCTACTTGTTACTCCAGGCTTTCTTTTTTTTTGGCAAAATGTGAATGTACTTCTATTCTGTATCTACTCCGGGTGAGAAAGACATTTTCCCAATAGGCTGAAAAGTTTCTACCCAATGTTTCAGTTCTGCCTATATGTACTCGAGAGATATCTAACCCTACTCAGAGAGGTATGTCTGGCTCTTACCCTCTCACGCTTCCCCATCTCTCATACTTACCCTGGATACTCTTTGTCCTTTGGTTTAACTGGAGTATATTGACTTATCAGTTGTCAGGTATGTTTCATTCTTTGTAAAGCTCAATGTTTTCATCACTTTTCTCTGCTACACTTTTGTCCTGATCCTCTTATCAGCCATGTAACTTTTCATTCTAAGCTCTGTGAAGACAGAAGCTTTATCTATCTGGTGGTCCACTGCATCCCCAGATCTTTGAACAATGCCTAACATATAATAAGCACTCAAAAATATTTCTTGATTGAACAAGTAAGTCTTGGTGAGAGCAATTGCTATGGAATGTGTGTTTGTTGGACCTCTTCTCTATCTACACTCAATACCTAGATTATCTCACCTTGTCCAATAGTTTCAATACTATGTATCCACTCCTGAAATCATACCTTCAATTCTGACCATGGCCTGAACTTCCATACTCATCTATCCAACTGTTTACTTCTAACCTCTACTTGGTTACAGTATAGGCCTTTTAAATTTAACATGTCCAAAATCTGTTTCTTAATTTCTCTCCCAAGCTTCTCAACCCTTATAACTTCACATCTGTAAATGGCATCATTATTTATCCAGTTACTCAGACCAAAATCCTTGGTGTACTCCCTGATTCCTATTTCCCTTCTAGCCCGCGCCCAATCATTCGACAAGTTATATTGAGTTTACCTTCGAAATACATTCTGAATCTAGTCACTCCTCACCATCTCCATCACTCCTACCCTCATCAGGCTGTACCTCAACTATGGCAGTAACCTCTTTTTTTTTTTTTTTTTGAGACAGGGTCTTGCTCTGTTGCTCTGACTAGAGTGCAGTGGTGTCATCATAGCTCACTGCAACCTCGAACTCCTGGGTTGAAGTGATTCTCCTGCCTTAGCCTCCTGAGTAGCTGGGACTACAGGCGTGCACCACCACACCCAGCTAACTTTTCTAATTTTTGTAGAGACAGGATCTTGCTCTTGCTCAGGCTGGTCTTGAACTCCTGACCTCAAGCAGTTCTCCCACCTCAGCCTCCCAAATTGCTAGGATTACAAGCCTGAGCCACCGTGCCCAGCCAGCAATAACCTCTTACCTGGCCTCGCTGTTTCAATTCTTATCTCTCTAAAGCCTCTTTTTACCCAGCAGCCAGGATAATCTTTCTACAACATAAATCAGGTCACCTAACTCCTCTACTCAAAAGCCACCAATGGTCTTCCATCATACTTAAAATAAAAGAAATTCCTCATCATGGTCTACAGGGCCCCATACAAACTGGCCCCTGCCTCCCTCTAGGGAGATCAAACCACACTGGCTCACTTTCTGTTCATCTAATATTGCAAACTTAATACCACCTCAGGGCATATTCACTTATTAATCAATCTATCTGGCATGCTATCCCCCTCCTCTCAGATGTTGTATGGCTGGTTCCTGCACTTCATATCTCTCTTCAAGTGTCGCCTCTCCAGAGAGAAGGCCCCTGACCATCATAGCTAAAATGGCACTCCAGCTGTGCTACAACATTCTTTGTCCCCTTGTCTAAGTTTATTTTTCTTTATAACATTTATCCCTACCTAACACATTATATATGTATTTTTGTTCATTCATTGTTTTTTCCCCGTTACAATGCAAATTCCATGAAAGTGGGAACTTGATATATCCTGCTTACTGCTCTATCACTGGTGCCTAGAACTAACTATCTGGCATATGGTAGGCATGTCAAACTATTTGTTGATTGAATGAATGGTGGTGAATACCACCTTTGTTTTTGGAACCTTCCTCATTCTGTTCTCTTTTCAAGCCAAGTGAATATGTGCACTTTTGCTCTTTCATAAAGCCCAGTATCTCCTGGGGTCTTTCCACAAAGATTCAGTTGCCTGTTGAATAAACGCATCTATTTCTTGGCTTATTTACATAGCATAAATAATTACCATACTTTGATTCCACATCTATTTGTCCCTGTTCCTCTACTATCCCTGAGGCTTAAAGTGTTCTTTTCTTACACTATCTGGGCTTTTGTACCCTGTTCATGATCATGGAAAATAATATACTTGTCTGAAATCCTGACAGGACTTCCTATAATAACTCTCTCTCCCTATATATATATATACTCACACACATACATACATATAAATTTATATATATACTTATATATCTGTAATCCATGAGATTACTAAATTTTTGAAAGTCCAAAAAACCTTATATTTTATAAGATGCCAAAAACCATGGCAACCATATGCTTCCAACTTTTTAGAACAGCCCTGATTTCAGATAATTCTATTATTTCCAATAACAATAAATCATTTAAAGGAGATACAATGTTTACATCTCTCAAGATTGTTAATGTGATTACAACCTCATATTGGAAAAAAAAAAAACACTTGGTCAGACTATGTGCCCCACTTTATGGCTCAGAAAATAGGTCACTGTAGCCATGGTCTTATTGCCCTTTTAGCCTAGATTCTGGATCCTCACAGATTTCAGAAATAGCTCCCTTGGGTATTCTCTGCCTTGTTATCTCGCCACTAATTTTCACTAGGAAGGTAGAGGCGAAGGAGGGGATTGGGATTCTCAAGTCCATTAGTGAGACCACAAGTGTTTTCTTTTCTTCCAATATGTACCCAGCTGTTTTAGCTGAGTGTGAAAACAGGGTTCCAAACAAAGTAGAAGAGAGGAAGGATTGTAGCTCAAAAAATTGGGAGGTATATTTTCTTCCTTTTGTTTTTTTCTCAAAACATTAAGAGGGTACAAATGTTTCAGATTACATGGATTGCTTTTGCAATGCTTGAGTCCTGGCCATAGGTGTGCCCATCACCCAAATAGTGTTCATTGTACCCATTAGATAGGTTTTTGCCCCCCCCCTTCCCCCTGGTTGATTTCCACTGAGTTCTATTAATACTTCCCTCTGTGCACGAGTGCTTGTTGGTTAGTGCCAATTTAATAGTGAGTACATATGGTGTTTGTTTTTCCATTCCTGAAATATTTTTATATATATTTCACCTCTTAATCCATAACAACTAAGGCTCAGAGAGGTTAAGTCATTTTCCCAAAATCACTCGACTAACTGGTAGCCAAGCTGGGGTCTGTCTGATCCCAAGTCCCACATTTACCATACTGCTTAATGATGAATTAGGTGTCTTAACCCAAAAGCACAGTCATTTTGAATGGTACCTACCCCACCATACTGGACAGGCAGCAGAGGAACAACTAAAAATATGGGTGAACAACCAGGAGAAAATAGTGACCCAGAAGTCAAGTGAAAAAAATTTCAGGAAAATGAATGGTCACCCTTTTGATATGTCTATTTAAGAGTGAAACCTGAGTTTTTTACTGAGACATAGTTTCTGAGGTTTTTTCAGGGTTAGGTCCTCTAAGCAAGTGGAAAGTGTAATTTAATACTTAAGAAAAAGCATCATTCTTACCCAAGCCAAAAGAGACAACTGGAAACAATGTCATAGTGACTCTCTGGAGTTTTAGAAATTCTGTAAAGTCTCATTGATTTAACTACCAGTCTTTTATTCTATTTTTTTGAGACAGAGTGTCACTCTGTTGTCCAGGCTAGAGTGCCATGGCATCATCCTAGCTCACAGCAACCTCAAACTCCTGGGCTCAAGCCAGGGCAATCCTGCCTCAGCCTCCAGAGTAGCTGGGACTACAGGCATGCGCCACCATGCCCGGATAATTTTTTCTATATATTTTTAGTTGTCCAATTAATTTCTTTCTATTTTTAGTAGAGATGGGGTCTCACTCTTGCTCAGGCTGGTCTAGTCTTTTATATTTAATTTGAACAGGCTCAGGACTGAAATGCACAGGATAAAAAAAAGTTACTCAAGTAACAACTGAAATTGTATATACAACATTGTTGTAAATGTCTGTGCCTTATTCTGTCATAAAAGATGTACCATAATGTTTTCAATGTTTCCATTTTGTTGGCATTTGGATTTTTTTCAGTCTTTCATAATTAGTCATAATATTAAAATTATTTTCCTTGCATATTGATATTTGTCCACGTCCTGATTATTTTCTCGTGATAATTTTCTAGATACAAGATTCCTGAGTTAAAGTTTAATAGCTTTTTAAAGCTTTTTGCAAATATTGCTATTTACTTTCCAGAGAGATTATATTAATTTACACTCCTCCAGAAATCTAACTGAGAGAGTGCCTGTCTCACAGCAATTTCACAAAAAGTCAATTTATTTCTAATCTTTGTAAATATGATTGGCAAAAAAAAGAAATCTGCTTCTAATTTATATTTTTTCAAATGTTTATTTTCTATGTGCACTTCTTTTCATTTCTTATTCATATCTTTGCCATCTTCCTATAGTGGTGTTCATCTTTTTCTTATTGATCTTAAAGAGATATTTATATATTACAAATATTAGGCCTTTGTTATATATGTTGCATATAGTTTTCCCTTTTATGATTTGTCTTTTCATTCTTTTAATGATGCTTTCTGACTAAGAAAATATATTGGTTGCTATCGATTGAAATCCAACATCCTTCTCATTGGTGATTTCTTCTATATGCTTATCATTAGAAAGTACTTTCTCACAATAAAATCAATTAAATTCTCAACTCTATTTGTTTCTATTTTTAAACTTTTTAAACATTTAACTTTTAAACGCTTAGAAAAATTATACAGGCACATAGTGTGAAGTAAGACTCTAACATGAGATTTTATGATTTATCCCCACCTCCCAACCAGTCGATTTTCCAAGAACTATTGATTAAATAATTTTCCCCATTGTTTATGTTTTCTTTATCATAAAAATCATTTTTCCGAGGCTATCTGGTTCATTTTAGTCACCTCCCCATTCTTAAAACCTTACCACACTAGTAATTATTTTAACTGATGTATTTTAATATACATCAGTTTGATGTTTTAAAAATATATTTTAACTATTAAAATCTGCTTATTCTTCCAGTATGAACTTCAGAATCATTGCTTAAAAAGTGAACAGAATCTTTTTTGAATTTATATGAAATCTATAAATTAATTTTAAATGCCCTGTATCTATAAAATTATAAATCAATTAAATGGAAAAAACTGATATATTTTAAATATTCAGACACCCTAGTCCAAAACATTTATCTCTCCATTTATTCAAATTTTATTTTATGTTTCTCAAGAAAATTGGATAGTTCTCAAGAAAATATAAGCTTTATATTTTTCTTGATACTATTGTTCCTAAAATTTAAAGATATTTATGTTTTAAGTATTGTCAGTAAGTTTTTTTCACATTTATAATTTCTAACTGGTTATTGCAGGCACATCAACAGAGAAGTACAGTATAATTCATAGGGACTATATTAATAGGCCATTAAAAGAAGAAGAAGAAACACTTCTTACCATTTAGGAAACATATTCTCTGCTGGAAGTTGCCTGCTATAGAATCAAAGAGTTATGATATTATACACCACCCATCAAACTCAGAGAATTTAAGGCCATGTTCTCATTCAACAGTCATCATTCTCAGATGAGAGAGAAACCATTTATCAAGACACAGGAAGAAAGTAGCTATCGCACAAGTCAAAGCACTGGGATAAAAACAATGATTCTGATTAAATTTTCAAAAGAAATTTTCAGTCTGCAATTGTGTTTGGCAAGTTTAAATCCCAAATGAAATTTTAGAGGAGAAGTTATATGCCCTTGAAAAGCAGGTTTATAATGAAAATGCTGACAGACCTTACGAGAGAAAATTGCAATATCATGAGCTAATGTCACTTCCCTGTATGTAACAATATTTGTACACACAGGCAGGATATGTAAATTAATTCGTTTTTTTTTCTTAAAATCACTGATTTATTTGTCATATTCAATGTCCATTTCCTCCCTCTACTTTAAGTTACTATTAGGATATAATCTACATAACTTTTCAACTATTTAAAAAATGGATCATATTTTCAATATTTTATATAGAAGATATAAAATACTTCTAAAATATTTCTAGTTTTACTCTAACTCATTAATTGTAACTAATGCCTATATTGTCTGGGCACAAACACATCAGCTACTTTCCTCTAAAGACTAGTGCTTATTCAGTGAATCTAAAATCCACTGAAGGCTTTGTAAATCTATGAAAGTCATCAGCCACAAATTTCTGTTTTCTAGTAAAGAAAATGTTTTGAACAATAAATGTAAATATGAGAAGAATTCTTGTTAATTACAAGCTGAAGTCAGAGATGAGAGATTAGTAAAGGTATGAGGTCACATTATTTTTCTAAGATATTAACCACCTTTGGTCACTGTGATCTTCTAGCAGCTTCTATGAAGATCACTGAGATTAAAAGCAAAGAGGTGAAAATACAAAATAAACCTAGAGTATTCTATTATAACAGAAAGTAAGTAAATGCTCAAATAAAACCCCAAAACCCTACATTGATCGAGGTATGTCCAAGGGACACAAGAATCAAGTGAAAGATCTCCCAATGGTCAAAGCTGGAGCTATTTGTGCATAAAATAAATGAAATGTTATTGGATTATAACTCAAAGCATAAAATAAATATTCATAAGTCCATAGTGATATAAATGAATGATTGAATAAATAAATGAATGGAGGAGAAGAGGCAAATATCCTATGAAATAGTCCAAATAATGTATGTAGATACTCCTTCCTCAAGGAGGTGGAATATAACTCCCTTCTCATTAAGTGTGGACTGTACATAAAGACCATTCCAAAGAGTACAGTATAGAAAGGTGATGTGGGAGGGGGTAACTTGACAGTGGTACCTCAGCCAGGTGATCCAAGGCCAACATCAACAGTAATAAGTGTCATGTTGATGATATCTACCCTTGATATGATATAAAGTAAATGGCATTTTATACGCCTCTGTGGTCTTTCTCCCAAAAATCTAACCCCCAGGTTAATCATAAGAAAAACATAAGACAAATTCCAACAGAGGGACATTTTACAGAATGCCTGATCAGTACTCCTCAAAACTGCCAAAGTCATCAAAAATAAGAAAAGTCTGATACATTGTCACAGCCAAGAAGAGCCTAAGGAGACCTGACAAGTACTGTAATATGGTACCCTGGAAAGGATCCTGTAACAGAAAACGGGCATTAGGTAAAAACTAAGTAAATCTGAATAAACCATGGACTTTAACTAATAATAATGTATCAATATTCATTCATTAATTGTGACAAATATGCCATAACAATGCAAGATGTTAATAATAGGGGGAACTCTGTGCAAGGGGAAATGGCAAATCTCTGTACTACCTGCTTAAATTTTCTGCAAATCTAAAACTGATCTACAAATGAAGCCTATTAATGTTTTAAAGGTTATTTTAAAAAAATAGCCAAGAGGTCAAAAAAATTAAGCAGTTATAGTCAAGAAAGGGGAAAACCAACCTGTTGGAGGAAAATGGGTATACAGAAAACATCAGACAAGCCTTTCCTAACATCAAATTTGCTTTATCTATTAATAAATGTCAATGTCATAAACACAATAGGAAATGCGGTATCTCACATCAAATCATAGCTTCAAAAATACCTATATAAAATTAGTAAAATTTTGATGTCCCCCATCACCAGTGATATCAAGAGGACTCACTGTATTCCAAATTAGCCCAAAGACCACTTGCATTCGTTCACTTTCCCAAATGAGATACTAAAAATGTGATCAGAGAGCTGAGTAGAGTTTTGTCTTAGAATTTGTGATACCAGGCACGGATTCTGACCATAGGATCTTAGAGCTCAAAGGACCTCAAGAACATCAACTGGGGTGTTGGTCTCTTATAAAGGTCTACAGAGAAGGTTCATAAATTTTCAGGATCATCCTCTCAGTTAAGTGTTCCTCTGTTACGATTTTCCCAAATTTGTTGGTAAAGTCAATTATTTTGTAAGACCTCACTTTGTGAAAATTTCCTGGAGTTACCTACAACCAGATCTTTTTAAGATTGATAGATTTCAAATTATTGATTAGGAACACTTAACTTTATTCATCCTTATACATGGCTAATAAGTAAACTGCAAAAAAACTGCTTAAAAATTAAAAAGCAGAAAAAATATATCATTCCAGTTGATATATGAGAACATATCATCTCCTGAGGGCACAAAAAATATTTCTGAATACACTATAGTTTGGCACACAGTAGGCACTCATAATCTAATTGTTGAATTTGTGAATGAATGAATAAATGGTGCAGTCTTTGAACACATTTGGTTTAAAGGCTCATAATTTAAAGGAATGCCATGTCTCTGAATTAGTGGCTGGGTCTATTTAAAGCCTTTTGAGACAGAACTCAAGAAAAACATTTGGCATACCATATGGAATAAAGCCAAGTGGGAGCAGACTGAAGATGGTAGAAGTTGATGAAGGGAGTAAGATGAACCTTCCTCCCTTTGATGTTTCTGCCATGAGGAGCATAGGGAAGGACATTCAGGAGCACATGATAAATGAGCATGGCCCTCTGGGAAAGTAGTTCTGGGAAAAATTGGAGATACTAGCTTATTATATTCATAATTGGAGATAACAGGAGGTGCCAGATAGAAAATCTAGGGCTGTGCGTGTGTGTAGGCAATGAAGAGTTGGAAGCAGAGAAGTGACATGATTCGAGTGGTGCATTGCTTTGGCTATGTTGTGGAGAATGGACTGTCAGGTCAGGGGGAAAGTCTGGAGGCAATGATAGAAGATGACAGATGATGATAGCCTGAGTTAAGGGACCTGGAATAAGAAGGTAGGAAGAAAATATAACAGATGAAAATATGTTGGCAAAACAGGCTTGTTATTTGGAAACAAAAGGAAAGAGAAAAAAAGGTTGACAATATTTTGAAAATGGAAATAAGGAAAGTTGAGGGAGCTCATGCTTGATGACTTCTATTTTTTTTTTTTTGGTGAAATTAGGAGGTTTAATGTGAAGGAGGAAGATATGGCTAGAGATAGCTCTTGGGTAGAATGGGAAAATAAGCTGACTATGGAGGAATAAAAGATTGTCTTATAAAAGAAATGCTAAGGATTTAGCTAAGTTTGGACACCTTATATTGTAGTATAGCCAACTAATAAGAGACAAGGTAGGTTGAGTGTGTTAAGCAAATGACACCAGAGAGTCAGTAGAATTGATCCACGGGGGAGTATAAGGACAGGTGGCCAGAAATCTGCCCTCAGTTAGACAGAAAACCAAGAAAGTCATTTAGGAGTTAGAAGGGCTACCCCAGTATGCATTCACAATATAAGTTTATAAGATCCAAATCTGTCAGGTAGAAAACCCAACATCTACACTGAAATAAAAGAGAAGAGAAAATGTTTCCTTTATATCTAAAGTGGAGCTATAAATTAAACCAAAAATACTATTTTAAAGGGGAGAAATGGATTATTTTGTGGTGAACAGGACAATGGATGGTTAAAACTTTTTGGTTTTATTTAGTTTGGGATAAATTTACAGCACTATCTGCCAATGTGATACTTTGAATAGAAAGATACCCTCAGGGAAGTAGAAAAAAAATCCAAATAATCTCCAGTGACTGCTGGAATTAGGACCCTCCCTTGTATATGAATTTCTTTTAACCAAAGCACACATCAAAGCAGAGCTCTCTAGAATGTGACAACTCAAGCAATCTACCAAACAAATACATTCCCTGCCTAACTAGCTTGTCAATTTAAGGATCCGAACAGAAGGAAGCTATTCAATCAAGAAAAGGAAGGGGAACAGTCATGTTAAACTTGATTGAGTGTTTTATACATTATACAATTATTATTCTTCCTGATATTACTTTGCAGTTAAATCTTTGTAGACTTTATAGCAGTCAAAAGAAGTTGTAGAAATAATTTTACATTACTCTAAAAAATGTCATCAAAGGAAACAATAACAAAAACCCAAAGACACATTAAAAGGAGTTATATGAAAAATAATACTTTTTTAGGGAAGTAAAACCCAACAACAGATGTAATATTAAGAAATGTAGATGATAGAAAAAACAATTTTGGGATGAAGCTTAATTCTATGGTCTAACATGGGTGTAAAATGCTCCAGAGAAGTAGGAATTTGTGAACCAAGGAAATCATAAACTAATGTGGGTTCTGACCCAACTCACCAAAAATAACAAGCAACAGATATGGAACAGAATTAAATATGTGAATCACAGATAAGATTATAAAAAGAACCAGAAAAAAACACACAGAACATTACTTATGATTCAATGTTGTTTACTAAAAGTATATACAATGAAAGGAAATCATTTTCCAGACAGCTTCTTCCCATAATCCTGGGACTAGTAAGAATTATAAGGACATTACTGGAGTTTGCTTTTGTGTTATTTATTCCTAGGCTACATTTTAGGATTCTTATAGAACAACTTATGCCTGACTAACCATTGTAGAATCTCTTAATGTACTCCATACTCTAACGACGAAAGCTACCTAGAACCTCCAGTTGCTTTTCCCATTCCTATGTGAATAACAACCTTGGAATATTATTGCTGGTAAGTGTATTCCATATTTAATGGGCTCTTCTTCACAAAACTATTTCTACTTGGGAAATTAAAGAAAAAAACTTTGTTAAGAGACCAGGATTCTTGTAGGCCACCTGTCAATTTCTAAAATGGGGTTGGAAGATTAGCACAGTAGACACACCATCAACTGATTTCTGTGATCTCATCATCTGCTGCTCTCAAAACTCAAATTATTCAAAATTTAGCTGTGTGGGGCATCTCCCCTCTGCAGCTCAAATCCAAAGGGGCCAGATTATAGCACAAGGAATTACTTCCTCTAAGTCCCAGAGGCAATCATTATATAAGAAATGGTTTTCTGAATTCCTGAATTCACATAATTGTAAAGAATCATACATAAATTCTATCAGTCAATGTGTACCAGAGGTGAATTTTACCTAAGGTAAATATTGTAGGTAGAATGACTATTTTGCTTTAAAAGAGCGAAGAGAGTCATCTCTTTGTCTCATAAATCATTCATTTCTTTCTACCCATGTACCAAATTTCATTGAAATTTAATAACATTTACAGCATATATATGACCATTTAAAATGTTATAGAAAATCAATCTGATTTATTTATATGTCTCACATTTTCCATTAACTTGTCCAAGGTCACAAAGCCAGTAAATGTTGAAATTAGGATTAAAATACTAGGCTTTCTAACTACAAAGTCCAAGTTCCTTTTATTATATACTACTAAAGTTAATCCTGGTATCATTTCTAGAAATATTGTGGAACCAAGAACATCCTTCTCAGAGGGACCAGGTTATCTCTTCTCAACTCCCAAAATAGGCCAAATTCTCTATTAAAGGGTTCTGTCCTTTCGAGGTATAGTTAGAAGGCTCATGAGTAGAAACTGATTGCCATGTCTGCACTCTCTTTGAAGTACCTTAGTGCAAAATAGCACAAGACTCCTCCTCTAGGTTGAAGAATTACCACAGGTGCCACTTTCAGGCAAAACAACCAACTACAAAGGGCCCGCAATGAGTGGAATGCAGGCTATATTTTAGTTCAAACTCATGTCCCCTCAGCAGGACCTCCTTGTACAGAAAACGATTTGCACCAGCATCCCTGAGGCTCTGCTGACTGTCTGATACCATCTACTGGATTTGTTCTCTGAGGTTGTTTCTTTCCTTTTTTTTTTTAAGAAGTAAAATGTTGTTTATTATCTTTTTATCTTTATGAGTTCCTTGGTTTCCAAAGAGGTTTTATAAATCTGGTATATTAAAACAACTCTTCACCCAAGAGAAAGCAAATGAGAGAGAGAGAACATTCTTTTCATTTAAACATATTCTGAGGTTGCTTTTTCAGAGGACATGGGCTGCTGGGTGGTCTCTTCCTCTAAATCCTTACAGAATTGGTGATCATTAAACCTCACTGTCTTTTTAATGTCCACCCAAAGACATTTTACTCAGAGCCATGGTACAACCTGCTATACCTAAGAAATGAAAAATATCCAGACAAAATTTTAATCAAATTAGCTGGCTTTGATAGGGAAACAAAATATGAAGAGCCATATCCTAAATTTAAATTATCTTAAAGAAGTTCATTTCCATCTTAACAAATTCAGAAGAGTGTGGTGTTCAATGGGAAGGGCCTGTTTTTTGTTGTTTTTTTTTTCTGCTTTATTTGTTTGTTTGTTTGTTTTCCTACAGGCTGCTTGGACCATGCAGGTGGTAGAAACTATTATCCTACTTACAATATGTATTTCAGCCCAATGTGATAAGTATTATGATTGAGATATGTTTTGGGTGCTACTGGTGTGGTGACTGTGAAATAGGTTTTCGGGAATGGTCTGAATTTCAAACATGCTTCCATGTTGTATGAGTTAGATAATATAATCCATAGTCAGCATGAAAATAGAAAACTTTTGATAAATATGACCATGTTGATTGCCAGAGCCCTGTGCAAATAAAACTTTGATTTTTAGCATGCTAACTTTTCTTGTATATCTATAGATAAAACTTAAGGACTTGATAAGCACTTATCCAATTCTTAATGTATGTAAGGCAATGTGGTAAGCATTTTACTTCAATATTCTTCTTGTAATCTTTACAGTAATCCTATGAGGTAGGTATCCATCATCATCTTGATTTCTATTTTACAAATGAGGAACTGAGATTTAGACACATAACCTATTCAAGGTGCCTCAGCTAGAAAATGGCATGGTGTCAATCATGAACTCAGGTCTTTTCAGTCTCAGAACTTGAGCTCTTTACTGCTTCTGACACACTCTTTTCTAAGTTGACCTTAACAATGAAAATTTAAAGGTGCTCTGATATTAAAAAGTACACTCAAAATCTCAATAATACTACCCTAGTGATTTGCAAACAAAGCAAAAAATCTTCTCTGGGGTTCAATTTAGTGGAAATAAATAGTTGGGGTTAAACCTTTGTAAATATACTTGCATAAATATAAATAAAGTATATTAAAAATAGGATGTCTAGAGTAAGCTTGGGCAACACATTATTTTTTTTGCTTTGTATAGAGATTAATTAACAATAGATCACCCCAAATCTGCAGTTATAGAATAATTAATTAATACACATCTTTTAAGTGAAACGATGTTTAAATAGCAATTATATTTAAATGCTTCATTTGAAAGCCTTACCTCCCACACATTTGAAAGTATCTATTATTTTAAAAACTACACTAATTAGTGTATACAATTTCAAGAGACTATTCCTTCAGATAGAAAATTACCATACAAATATATTGAAACCACACAAATGAAATTATCTAGGCACAGAAAGACACCATGGATAAGACATCCCAAAAATATTTCCTGCAAAATATGAAGCAGGATTTTAACCAACATTAATTCTCCAAAAGAGATGGCATTGGCTTTATTAAGAATTGATGAGCCACTATATTTAGAAAACACATTATTACCCATTTTACTTTAGAAAAATTTGGAGAACTAAAAATAGGGAAAGATGAAAAAAAAAAGTCTGCAAACCACAAAGACTAGAGGCATGAGACACTCTCTTCTGAAGAATTTGTTACTAATTAGGGAGATTAAAAGCGTGAACCAAAAGGTGATGATTTTTAGAATGATACCAACCTTGCCCAGTCCTGCTCATCATTTCTAATCGACAACTTGAATAAAGAGGTAGAGGGCATGCTCATGACATTAGTGAGTAGCACAGATCTCCAACTGCTGATGAATGTACAAGATGACGGAGCCAGGATCCAAAAAAAACAAGCTGAAGAGGTGGGCTGGATCCAACAAGATGAAATGTTAAAAAGAAGACCAATACTTAAGACCAAAAAGCCAGGCCAAGCAAAACACGAAGATATGGCTAAACAGCAAGTTGTGCTAAAGAGTAAGACTCAAGGAGACAAAGGTCAGCTTGACACAAGTCCAAAAAGCCAATTCAATTTTATATTGCTTTAATAAATATGCATTATCTGGAAAAACATGTGATGATGAGTTTTCTTTGGAGTGGAATAGTAAAGCATGCTGTGTTGGACAAAGAGTTTTCATGACCAAATCGGTTTAGGGAAATTCCAGGTTAATTTGAACAGGTTTATTTTCTGCAGGAATACTCAAAGCCTATATGGTAACTATTGCTTCTCAAACTTATTTGAACATGGAACACTTCTTTTTGTAGAGTACCTCTTGAGGGTGGTGTTAATGAGAACACCCTTGAGGAAACACAGCATAAGTGCTGTCTCAGGAGGCAACAAGTTCTCTGTAAGTGAAACTCTTTTGAAAAATAGAAGAGATCAGCAAAGGAAATGAACAGAAACTTTTCAAAAGAAGACAGAATAATGGCCAGCAAACATATAAAAAAATGCTCAACATCTCTAATCATTAGAGAAATGCAAATCAAAACCACAATGAGATATCACCTAACCCCGGTGAGATTGGCCTCTATCAAAAAATCCCAAAACATCAAATGCTGGCGAGGATGCGGAGAGACAGGAACACTCTTACACTGCTGGTGGGACTGCAAATTAGTGCAACCTCTGTGGAAAAGAATTTGGAGATACCTCAGAGAGCTAAAAATAGAAATACCATTTGATCCAGCAATAGCACTATTAGGCATCTACCCGAAAGAGTACAAAACATTCTACGATAAAGACATCTGCACCCGAATGTTTATGGCAGCACAATTCGCTATTGCAAGGATGTGGAAACAACCCAAGTGCCCGTCAATCCATGAGTGGATTAGTAAAATTTGGTATGTGTATACAATGGAATATTACTCAATTATAAGAAACGACAGAGATCTAGAACCTCTTATACTTTCCTGGATTAAACTTAAGCCCATTATCCAAAGTGAGGCACCACAAGATTGGAAGAATGGGCTCTACTTGTACTCGCCATCAAATTGGTACTAACTGATCAACACTAGGGTGATCACATGGCAGTAATACTCTCCAGGGATTAAGGGAATTTGGGGAGGATAAACCCGCAACTAAAGGACACGGGGAGCATTGTAGGGGGGAAGGGCATGCCTTTAACTCTCGCTTGGGTGAGGCAAAGACATAAAGTGTAACCATAATGTTTGTACCCTCATAATACCCTGAAATAAAAAAAAAATAGAAGAGATCAAAACATCTGTTGAGCATTGGCCTAAATGACCATAAGGTTTCTCTTACCCCGAAAGTCCATAATACTTGATTACCTAGACCTAATAAATAGCCCCAATTCCTTATGACACCTGGATCAGTGTTTCTGGTGAGGGAAACTTCTCTAGACAACTACTACAGTAGTAGCAGAGTAATGGGAAAAGACAGTTCCTCCAATGAGCACATGCTTAAAAGGGGCTGGCTTTTCACCTACTTTAATCTATTGGTGAAAAGATGCTAGAGAGAGCAGTATGTAAGCAATAGCCTGTTAAGATAGAGGAGTTAAAGAGAGGCACCCAGTTGTGCATGCTCAGCTGCCATACAAGAGCACAGCCCTGCCCTCCAGGGCTTTCCAGCCTCCAGAGTCACCAACCACCACCACCCTACCCTCATATTAGAAAGCTGGCTAGCCGTTAGGTGTTACCTACTGAACACCAGGTTTCTGATACTGAGTGATGGTTGTAACCTGATTGATGAGAACAAGATTAGGTGAGGTGTTTTCCCACCTTTCAGGATCATGATCATGTAAACCAGCTCACAATCCTCTAACCAATCAGGAAGATGGACTTTGAATTAGCTGTGGACTCATTAACTATGTTGTCTCTACAGGTTCTGAATAGATCTAGTCTTCTTTTTTTTCCAACTGGGGTACGTGTGTGTATGTGTGTGTGTTTGTGTGTGTACATGTAGAAATAGTCACAAACCTCATTTCTACAAATTCAAGCAAAGTTGTAAAGTAACACAAAGCATTTTATTAAATCTCACCTAAGGTGCAAAGAGCTGTTACCAAAAATTCTAAATAAATTTCTCACAACCCAAAACCCCACTGATCTTTAATTCCTTCAATTTAATTTACTAAATGTGCTAAAATTGAAGTCTGTGACATAAACATAGTACAGTATTTCTTATTTTGATCTGGAGGTAATGTGCCTTCCCAGAAAAAAAGCTTAGCAATGTGAATCACATGATTGCACAGATCATTACAGAAAAGTCTGTCAGTGCTTTTTTTTAAAGGGCTAACCGTCAAGCAATTTAAATTTCCAATAAAGTCACTAGCTTAGCAAATACTGTTGCTGCTTTCACAATTAGTTACTAACAATTATAGTTGTGAAAATGCACTATGCTTACTAATAAATATTCTGTAACAAATTTGGCCTCCTTCTGTTAAAAAATCTGACATTTTAAAATTTTAACTTGTCTAAGTTCAAATTTTAAACTTAAGAAATTGTCTTTGTCTTGCTATGTCCTCAAAAAACACCATTGGGCCTATTTGGAACAATACTTTGAACAGTGTAGACATACAAAAATATTTGTTGAGTGACAGAATAAACGAATGAATGAAGCTTCAATGCTGAAATTTACTTTTAAATAGCATTGACATACAAACTGATGGATTGATTGCAGTTGTACTTGGCATTTATATAGGAAGAACAAAGTGAATATTGGCTTAAATTGCAACAAAAATAGCTTTTTTTCAAGTGCATAAGGTAGGAATTGTCAGCATAAAAACAACATCAAGAAAATGAAGAACATAATATCAAAGTAAAAAGAGCATCTTTTCCCCTATACCTTTAATAATGGGGCATAGACAACTTTTGCTTAGCAAGCTGAAGCCAAAGGCTTGCTCTGCAGCTCTGTGGATCAGAGAGTGTGATTAGACACTATCTTTTGCCCAGGAAAACAAGCCAATGAAATTTACCATCCAATTCATGTACAGAGTAACAGCAATTGCTGATTAGGGACTAAAAACTAGTTGCAACAACATTTTAATTACATTTCAATGCAAGACTATAAATTAATTTATCCAGATGAAATACCGTACTATATTGGTTTACAAAATGGCTAATTAGCCCATCCAGAACTTGAAGGAGACCAAAGGACTTCCCTTTTAATATAT
>NW_012155507.1:4423755-4459814 GCF_000956105.1 Propithecus coquereli | reverse complement strand
TATATAATGAATAAACTACCACCAACAAATTATTTCAAGGACATAAACATTTATTTCAGGTCGGAATCAATATTAAAATAGTTCTTGCTTCAGCCCCGGTACTTCCTAAGTCACTGCTTAGCAGCAGAAGGCTCAGTATTTAATATGGTGTTAAGAGGTATTTCTGATAGTTGCTTCACTTTTTGAGCTGCACAAGGAGAAAGGGTTTCGACAGGAGTGGAAGAGCCTTTTGTTTGTTTGTCTGTTTGTTTTTTATTGTCTATCCCATTCAGTCCCCTAAGCTCTGTTGAGCAGAACCCAGACAGAAGCATTAATCTACCCAGGGAGTTGCTGTTAGAGAAATGCTTTTGTCAGACTATAAACTCATTTAGGCTATGCACAGATTCTGCGGCAATTACCCTTTCTTATATATTGAAACCATTCTTTAAACAGTGGCATTATTTCTCTTCTATTCCTTACAGTAAAGAGATGTATGTACACCTTTCAAGAAATCACAGTTATCAGAGAATGGAGCTTGTAATTTGGGGCTGGAACAAAGGAACTAGAATGTCATCACATCACAGGCAATTCTGCCCTCTCCAGCGCATCCAGCACTACACCTTAGAGACCACGTGGCCAAAGCAAGCAGTTTCCAGTGAATCTGAATGCTATCAGTTCCGTTTCTCCTTCTTAGGATGCATTCTGTGTGTCTAGAAACCAGAGGTGACAATAGGGCCTCACCATATCGGAAACTTTTTAAAGGTTAATGAATTCTAGCATAAAATAATGTCAGAGCCATAAACAACTCATAAATACAAAATCTAGGAAAACCACAAAAACACTCATCACACTTCTGAGAATGGTAGAACCTTGGATGATAAAACCACTATGAACTTCTAAATTATTCTTTTAATAAACTTGGAGTATTATACTATATATCAATATTTATGATATCAGCTAATGACAGTTCAGGGATGCAGAATGCAAAATGAAGTCTGCGTCAGTTCAATTGTGCACTGCCTTGGTAATTACTTCTAGATTGAAAACAGGATTCAGTTCAACTTGGGTAACAAGGAAATCAGTTTCCAATTTGGCAAGGCAGACGTCTAATTAGCAGTCCTCTTCCCCTTTGTCATAAACCCATCTCCACATTCAGGTTGGTATGTAGAATATATTTATGTGCTATTTATGTATGTATGTCCGTGTAGAATTTACAAGTAGAATAATTTTAAAGACTCTCAAAAATTACGAAGAAACGTAGCTACATCAAAATCATTAAAAGTTAAATTCGTAAATGACCAAAGAGAAATGAGTTTGCTTCATATGGTGAATTTGACAAGCTGAGAGAGACAATGGAGTCCTAAGAATCAAGTACCATATTGTGGAATTGGTAGAGTGAGGCACAGCCACAAGTAGTTTTTGCAGTGCCTACTTAATGAATGATACAAAAGTAAAACAAAAGAAGCTCAGATTCTGGCTTAAAGCCGTAGAAGCAAGGAAAGTTGCAATTAAGGGTCAAAGCTCAAATGTCTAGTCATAACGTATTTCTAGTCCTAATATTAGGTGCCTTAATGCTGTACTACCCGATTTGATCAGTCCATGAGTCTAAGAGTCTCACAATACCAAAATAAACAATACTTGTTAAATGATTTGTATGTGTTCCAGTGACCACTCAGGACAGCTACAACTATATTTTTGGTTGCTTGCTTATTTTTGCTCTCACTTAGCATTATATGTTTTGTCATTATATGTCACTCTAGCACTTAGCATTATATGTCTTGAGTATGTATGTTGTTTCCTAGGACTAGTTTTTGCCCTCTTCCTCCTCCTAATTTTGTAAAATAGAAATGCTACTTGTGCAGCACTTCTTTTTCAAAATATAGTGATATAAATTCAACTTATTTCATCTTCAAACTAACCTTATTTAAATGTGACTAACAGATAAGGAAATTAAGACAAGATTGACTTGTTGGCTCAAAATTGTCATGGTCGTACACAACTAATTGGTGGCAGAGTCAACAATAAGAACTCTCTATACAAGACTCTGTCACTGTATGATCTAGAATAAGTCCTTTTATATAGTGTAACCTCAATTCCTCATCTTTAAATATAAATAATACTACCTAATTTAGAGTCTTAGAATAAAGATTCGATAAGCTAATGGATGCCTGGCACAGAACTCACTAAATGTTATTTCCCTTCCTAAGGTCAAATATGCTTGCTAATGTCAAGTTAAACAAATTAAACAGATCTTTTTGCTGCATGACTCCTCAAAGCCTTTAATATGCTATATGATGTCCCAAGAGGTAAAGAGAGTATGCAACATTTCTCCAAACAACCATTTTTCCCCCAAGGGACATCTATTGATACTTTATGGAATAGTAATATTCCACAGGACATATTTTGGGAACCCTGGTGCAGACCATAAAATACTTTGGTGAATAGTGAATATGTGAAATGGATCATTTGGCTATGATTAATAAATCACTGGTTTAAATATCCTCGTCTGAATACCCTAATGACCTTTTTGAGGACACCCAAAACATCTAATACACAAGAAACAACAATTATTTGGAAATGGAGCCTCAAGTTTGCTTAGAAAGACACTGGAGTGGATCAATTTTATTGTAGGTCTATGTGAAGGTTGGGCACATTGTATGATTATTTTTGCTTCCAAAGTAAAAATAGAAGATGTTTCAAAAGAAGAAAGTTTCTTAGTGATTCTGCCCCTTTTTTTGCCAATGTGCTACATCACCTTTTCTGTGGCTTGCTACTATATGGGTCAAATCTTCAGGACGGTAAAGAGAAAGGGAAGAGCAGAAGAAGCTTTTTCTTTTTTCTTTTTAAATTTTAAGAAACTAGAATCTTTTATGTTACAATGTATGGACTCTGTTCATTCAATGGGATACTGACCCTTAAAACTATGCTCCAGTGTGTAGGAACTGTGACCCACATATGTGTTACTGAGTCAACAAATAGTTATTCAATACCCAATTCTGTGTTAAGCAGTGCAGGTTGTAAGCAAATAGATTTGAGCTACTTACAGCCCTGTAGGTGAGACAAGACTTACATTGAAGAAGAGAGGAGTGGAGAAGGAATAATATCCAACAGTACATAATGAAGAGCTAGATCTTGAGGTACAAACTGTAATTATAATATGAACCCGGAAAAGGATCATTGAGCGTCACGGCCTGGAGTTGGCACTTAAGCTAGACCTTGAAAGCCTGTAAGAGATTGTCACAGGGCTTCTGTAAGCAAAGCCAGTTCCATCACCCCCTAATGTGCACCAACTGTCAAGGGAGTGTTAGGGCCACCCTTTTCTTTCAGGAACAATAGAGGGAGTGCAGAGATTTTCGCTTCTTTGCCTTTCCTTTCTGCAATGGATAGATGCATTAGCTAAAGATCCTCAAATCCAGCAGCTCTTCCCTCCGGGTCAGAGTGAGGATTTGGCTGCTTGCCTGCCCAATAAAGAAACAGAAAAAAATACTAGCCATAACAACAATTTCAGGGTTAGAGCTGCATAAGAACAATTCAGCAATAAGAGAATCTACATGAGCTTATGTGGAGAGACAAGTGCTATTTTCTGCTTGAGTCTGTGACTGGTAGAGAATCACTCAACCCTATGATTGTATTATTTATACAGAACTCACTAGGGCACCATCTGGTGCTAAGCTAACCGCAAAAACAGGAAAATCAAACCCAAAGCCAATTGTCTTCATTGGAGTTTTCACTAATGACCTGTTCCTCGCCAATATTCCAACTGATCACATTCTAGTTTGAAACAGGAAAAGACATTTAATGTTTTAGAGGGAAGTCTTAAAGGGAATTTAGTTAGACATACCCTTGAAAAGATTCTGTACCTATCTAGATCTTCTCAGTTGAAAGGGCATTGCTCCTATTTCAGGTCTTATTACATCTTATTAAGTTGTCAGACCAAGTTCATAATGTCCCATCTCAATACCCAGTCACCAAGAGATAAGGGTGAGAGGTGATCTTGCAAGATTATGTCCTGGAGATGGATACTTAAGCCAAAACTGTGAGGAAAATTCTGCTGAAGTATAGAAAACAAACTAACAAACGTCCATGTTGAAAATAATTTCAATTTCTAATTACTTTAAAATCCCACATTTTGAATCTCAATAAGTTATTCTTATTGAGGTAGCAGATTCAACATTGCAAATATATTTTCCTTTGCAGTCAAAATTTTTATAACTATAATGCAAAAGGTAGGTTTTTGTGTTGAATTTATATACTCCTAATTTTTAAAAATCCAATTATAAAGATTTCCCTTTTCAGTTCTTACTGGCTTTTCCTAGATTCTCTCTGCACTAGTAATTTTCTTTTTGACACAAATATTGTAAAGTGGTACCCTAAATTAATTTGGTTTCGATATTATAAATTCATCATGAAAGCTGTGTACATTTGTAGTCCCATTTTATTTTCATTTGGAGCTAATATTGCAAGTCTTAATGGTACCTCAGTGCATAATCAGGTGCCTTGGTTCCCATGCTAGTGAGTGTTCGGAGTTCTCTTTGACTCATGGTGTGATTTTTCTCATTTTTAAGGCTATATTTTATTAAAACCATGTAGATATTTTGAAAATTCCAAGAAGAAGCTAATCAAAGAGCCAGAAATCATGATATTAAAAGGGAATTGTTCTACTAAACCTAATAGAAGAAGGAAGATTTATATAAGAGTGGTTCCATGCAACATATTTCCATAACTCAACCATCTGATTTTCAGAATTAGGGAGGACAATCCTTCTTGTTTAATGTAAAATTAAGACTTAATGACAGTCAAAAGCTAGGTTATAATCCATATTTAAAAATACAAATAAATCAGCAATTTTCATTAAGAAAGTTCATTCATGTCACCACAAGGGCTGTAACAGAAAGAGCAGGTAGGCTTTGGAGTCACCTAGGTTGGAATCTTGAATCTGCCACTTACCAGCTGTGTCCCCTGAGCAAGGTACTTAACCTCTTTAAGGGTCAGTGGCATCCTCTCATCTGCAAAAAGGGCTTAGCAATTACTCCTAATATTTTTGTGGAAAGCAAATGGTATAACATTTAGAAAAATCTTGCCACAGTTCCAGGCACACTGTAGGAGGTCTATAAATATGAGTTCAATTCCTCTTTCACAGTTACTTCTCAAACTCTTCCTTAAGACCAACAACTCTGTGAAAAGGAAGTGATTTACATGTAGCACACCAGGGATTACAAAAGCCTGGGGAAACTGAGATCTATTTCTAACTCTATCCCTCCAATTATGACATTGTCAAATGTCCTTCACAAACTTCCACACCTTCTTGGGTCTCATCTGTCACTGTGAAACTGCAATCTACTCTTCATTAGTAAGAGCTTCTTCTTCCATTTAAAAGGTCCATCCCCAATCATATCTCATAACACACTAAAGGAAAAAGCTAATTTTCTCACATTAAAAAACATTTTACATTATTAAACAAAATACTTAATATCAGAAAACAGAATATTCACAACTGGATGACTTAATCTAGAGCTACACCAAGGATGAAATATTATAACTGGAAAGAAAAAATAGAAAGAAAAGGAAATGCATTTCTAAAAAAATTTAGGTGTAGGAAATCTAACACAACAAATAATTTGAAGAATTAATAGCTTCTTTCTAGCAACATCTATAGACTAACCTTAACTAATTTGATTTTTCTGTCTGTAGCAATGACAGAGAAGCTCTATTATCCATCTTCTGCAACTAAACTATTAAAAAAAATCCTGTTGGCTCTATTTCTAAGATTCACCACATTCATTCATTTTGCTACATTTTGTATAAAGATTGGTATTTTCCTGGGGGTATTTTATTTTTTTTTCTGTGTCTATGTATTTATTTCTTATGGATGTTTCATATGAAATGTACAATAATGCAATGTTTGGTCTTTTGTGATTTACTTCTTTCACATAGCATAACGTTTCCAAGGTTCATCCATGTTGCAGCATATATCAATACTTCATTCCTTTTTGTGTATGTTTTTATTTCAAAATATTAAGGGGGTACAAATGTTTTTGTTACATGGATACACTGTACAATGCTAAAGTCAAGGCTTTTAGTGTGTCCGTCACCTGGATAGCATTCACTGGACCTGACAGGTAAGTTTTTATCTCTCACTCGTATCCCATCCTCCCTCCTTCTTAGTTTCCAATGTCCTCTATGTCTCTTTGTGCCCATGTGTACCCATCGTTTAGCTTCTACTTATTAGTGAGAACATGTGGTATTTGTTTTTCCATTCCTGAGAAACTTCACTTAGGATAATGGACTCCGGTTCCATCCGAGTTGCTGCAAAAGACATTATTCCATTCCTTTTTATGGCTGACTAGTAGTCCATGGTATATATATACACCACATTTTGTTAATCCACTCATGAATTGATGGGCACTTAGCTTGATTCCACATCTTTGTGATTGTGAATTGTGCTGCAATAAACATTCGAGTGCAGGTGTCTTCTTGATAAAATGACTTCATTTCTGGTGGGTAGGTACACCTTTTTTGTATTTCTGTGGTATCAGCTGTAATGTCTCCTTTTTCATTTCTGATTGAGATTATTTCAGTCCTTTCTCTTTTATTTTTGGTTAATCTTGCTAATGGTCTATCAATTTTGTTTATCTTTTCAAAGAACCAATTTTTTGTTTTGTTGATTCTTGCTATTTTTTTTTTACTTTCCATTCCATTTAATTCTGCTCTGAGCTTTGTTATTTCTTCTGCTGGTTTTGGGTTTGATTTTGGGGGGCATTTTCTATGGCCTCAGTTTCATAATCTTTAACATAGAATAAAATCTACCTTGTTTGGTTGGCTTGATGATGAAATTAGATTGGGTATGTGACAATGTTTGTGAATTGTACAGCATAGCACAAATGGAAGAATTTATTTTGACAATAGGAAGACAGTTTGGTGCACACAGAATCTGGAACTAGAGAATTCTGCAGGCAATTGTACCCCACTCTGGTAGAATCCCAAACAACAGAGACTTTCTTTCTTAGGACTCAAAGCCACCACACAGTCTCTCTTCCTTGGACCAAGCTGGAGGCAGAAATCCTAGATTTCTATCTAGCTCACCTTTTTCAAAATTCTTCATAGACATCAAAATCTTCCACCACCCCCGACATCCCCTCATGAAGCACATGTTGAAATCAATGATACTTCAGGTATCTCCCATGAATTCCCTCTGAGACAGATGCTTTCCTGGAGACATTTCCCCACCCTGGCAGCTACACCTTCATGCATCTATCTGACGAGTGCTGCTTCAAGAAATTACACTTACTTACAGCAGGAAGATTCATGTGGCCTTTTACTTCAGGGGAGTCCTTTTCTGATCTGATTCCCAAATTGTGGACATGCCCCTCTGCTAAGAACAATGAGGGATTCCCACTCAGAGCCAGAGAAGGGAGAGGTGCAATTGGGAAGGGGCAGTGACAGCAGAGAAAGGATGGTTCTCTGCTGTCAGAGCTAATCAGTTATCTGGGCCAATGAAACCTGGGTATCATTTGCTACAGGAAGAAGCAGGCCACCAGGAAACAAGGGGGCCCTGAGGCCAATTTCAGAAGCCAGAGTGGTAAACCCATCAAGGACTTCTCATTGCCCTTGGAATCAAATCCGAGCTCCTTATCATGACCCATGAGTCTCTCTAAACTCTTCCTGCTTTTCTAACTTCAAATTATATACTCACTCCTACCCCGCCTCATCACACTCCATGCACATTGGCTTTCTTTCTGTTCCTTAGGCCCGCCTCTCATTCTAAGCTTGGAGGCTTTGCACTTGCCATTGTTCCTTCTGTCTGGGACACTCTTCTCCCATATCCTTGCCTGGCTGAGTTCTTCCCGTCACTCAGGTTTCAGCTCAAATACCACCTCTTCAGAAAGACCTTGTCTGATGACAATCTTAATGTTTCCCAGTTCTCCATTACTACCACCACCAAATCACTCTATCCTATTATCTTGTTTTATTGTCTTCATGGCACAAATCACTATTTGAAACTATCTAGTTTACTTATGTATTTGTCTGTGTATTATCTGTCTCCACCATTATAGAATGTACAGATAGGTTCCTTGCCAGTTTTGCAAACCACCATAGGTCTAATGCCTAGTATGCTACCTGACACACAGCAAGTACTCAATACATAATTGTGAAATTTTGAATGATTTAATGCATATTTAGGGATATAAGAAATGGTGATTTGTAAAACTATTTGGAATATTAACAAAGGAAACAACCTTTAATGTGATGCAAAGTACCACCGAGGGTAGAAACATATCATTAATGAGTTGTGTTATAAAATTAGTAGTGGAAGTAGGAGAAAGGGAAGAGTCACAGATGTGCCAATTAGTTAAAAATCTGCTGACATAATTCTGCAGCTACTCCAGACAAAATGACAGTCAGAAAACTAGCTTGGGCAGCAGTGCAACAGTGCAACTCCACACTTCACAAATAGGCTTGGCATTTGTTCATTCTCAATTCCTAAATGTTACTGTTGTAGGCTGGGTCATGGTCCTACATTTAGTTAATCTGAGGTTAAAGATTTGCATGGCTGGATATACTAATTCAGTGCAATCAAGTATTGATTTTGTCTTTTAGCAACAACGAAATAACAATACACAGCTTTTATTCAATGCCCTGTGTCTTCACAAATCCTGAAACAATCAGTGAATAGTTCATTTAAAAAGCTATATTGTGATGCACAGTTGAAATATATTCCTAAATTTAAAAACAAATAAAAACTCAGTTTGTTATTTACTACAATTGGGAGTTTTCTTCAGCATGTGAAAGTGCAAATTGAAGGATTTCTCTCTGCCTTCACAAAATTCTATCAAACACCAACATAGAATAAAACATATTTCATAGGGTTGCCTTGATGATGAAATTAGATTGCATATGTGACAATGTTTGTGAAGTGTACAGCATAGTACAAGTGGAAGAGTTTATTTAATAAAACATATTTATACTTTTTGACATAACTATATTGCAGCATTTAAATGCAGGAAACAGCTCAACCTTTGAGCAGTAGGCACCTTCTTCTTGCCTCCATTGCTCCTAATTTATAGTTCTCACTCTGACTCCTAGCAGACAATTCAAAGCCTCTCACTCTATGTCCCTCAGAGTCCCATCCCTAACGCCATCCAATGCTCTGGGAAAACCCAATGAAGTGAATTCATACTATGCACAAGGCTCCCTGCTAAATGTTGGCTAGCTTGTAGAAATTAATCAGAGGTCTCCGTCCTTAAGTAGCTAATAATCCAATAGTGATCAGAGAGATTAAAAAAAACCCTACATAACAACAGAACATTAGAAAGCTTATAATATTTAACAAAGAAATTGCTTGAAAATTCAGAAAAAGGAATACTTCATCCCTGATGGTCTTCTATTTTACCTTTATACATTCTCCGTGGGTAATTTTATCCATAATCACACTTTCTACTATTGCCATGCTGATGGTTCCAGGTCTGTGTGTCTGGTCCTGACGTTTCAACCTGTATTTATAACTGTCTAGTGACTACCTCCAGTTAATTTCAGATCTTGAAGTTCACTAAACATCCAAGTCCACATTCATTAATGCCCACTACCACTCTTCCCTTCTTAAATTCTCCATCTCTGTTAATGAGATTACCGTATCCCCCAAACCACATCTTGCAAGCCGGGAACTTTAACAGCACCCTGCATACTTCACTCTGCCTTAGCCTCCAATACCAAACAAGTTACCAAGCCACATTAGCACTATCTTTCTATCTCGGAGGATGCCTTAGAGTTGAATTCCTCTTCTCTATCTCCACCTCACTATTAGAATACCTCGTTCACTCATGTTCATGGACTCTGTGGTCCTATAGATCTAGGCTTTAGTCTTGGCTCTGTCATTTTCAGCTGGTGATTTTGGGCAATTACTTAATCTTTGCCTCAGTCTCCTAATCTTGTAAAATAAGGATAATTATACTCCTTATACTTCATATGGTTGATAGAAAGCTTTTTTAAAAGGTAACACATATACAGCATTTTACATAGTGCCTAGAACATATCAGATGATCAATAAATGATAATTATAATTATTGTTATAATCTCCAAATTGGCTCCAACCTACCTTCAGGGCCCCAATTATTATTATTTTCCACTCCCTCCCGATCCTCGGCTGAAGCCTCATTAGACTTTGTGTGTTTCCCTAAACACACCAAACCCTTTCATGCTTCTATCCCTTTGCATCTTCTGCTTCACCCATCTCAAATACCCTCCCTCTCTTATCAATATTCAGTGGTCTTATTCTCCTTGAACTGTCACATATTTCAAGTTCCCACTCAAATGCTATCGTCTTAGTGAATGATTGCATGCATCAATTTGTCACACTTCCCTCTCTGTTTCTATGGGATACATACACAGAGACAGACACACAGACACAGACACATGCAGGCAAAAATACACATACACTGAGAAGTATCATATCATATTATAATTAGTTAAATATATTTGTTTTCATGACTTTCTCCTTTTTGTGATTAACTAATCAGAGAGGTTACTATAGTCCTCATTCCTAGGATAACGTCTTGCACAGAGTTGGGGCTGAGTAACTGGTTTTTAAAGAAACACTTCCTGGCTAAAATAATCTAGGCATACTTCATGGAAGGATATTTTAATGGGGGGGGTGTCAAGAGAAAAATACAAATATTTTTTTCTCTGATTCTGTCCTCCTCTGTCTGGATGCTATCAGCATCCCCACATCACACCACCAGCCTCCCCCCAGAATCAAAACTCTCTCTATCCTCAAACAAGCCCTCTGTCCTATTAGAGAAACACTGGTGTTGACTAATTGAGCTTGAGTGAAATGTTCACATAAGGTGGTAGAGAGGACATGGTTCATCTCAGATTTTGGAGGGCTCTGAGTATTAGCTTAAGAAGTTTAAACTTTACCCAGTAGGTGATGGGGATCCATTGGAGATTGTTTGACAGGGCACAGCACGATCCCAAAGGTATTTTTGGGAAATTCCTATGGCTGTAGTATCTAGGATAGTTTGGACAGGGGAAGGACAGGATATATAGATGTCTACTGAACAATCAAGTTAATCTTTAGGGGAAAGAAAAGAAGAAGAAAGAAACTAACATTTGTAGGCAAGCACTTTCTACATGCTGGTCATTCTTGTAAGCACTAACCCTATGAGAAAATGTAAGTGGTGTTCCAAACAATCAACATACATATGAATTTTTTCAATACAGATCCAGTACTATAATGGTGAAGGTAAATAGTGACCAGGGTAGTTTCAAGGGGGCCAGAAAAGAAAGAAAATATTTAAGTGATACTATAACAAGAATATTGATAATTGTGAACATTTATTTAAAGCTTCTCTATGGGCTAAGCATTGAGATAACCAATTAATATTCTCTATCTTATGCTATCTTTTAATAACCCTAGAAGGTAGGTATCATTATTATCTGTATTTTACAGATAAAGAAACTGATGCGCAGAGAGGTTGAGTAACTTGCCAAAACAGAAAACTATTAAGAAGTGGGATCAAGTTTCAAATAGTAAGTCTAGTTCCAGAGTCAGTACATTTAATGACCATGCTACACTGCATAAAACTGGTAATATCTAGTCATTGAATTTGATTTGCAAGAGAAAGAATGAAATCAAGAATGACTCCAAGTTTTCAAACATGGCGTGGACTAACAGTACCAATGACAAAATTATTGATTTTATGATTTATTCAACCTGATGGACAAAAAATGAATTCGAGGGGTCCCAGTTTAGGCATCACCTTCTTTGTGAAGTGCCTGAATCCACCCATTAGTTCAGTACTTCCACAATAAGCTCTCTTTACCTCTATTATGCAATTTGTCAGACTATACAATAACTCTTCGTTTACATTTATATCTTTTATATTAGGCTATAAACTCATCTTTGTATGCTAGATACTAACAATATGTTTGTTTAATGATATTGTGTGTGTGTGTGTGTGTTTGTGTGTAATGGGAGAGGTATTTGGTTTCAGATATGCTTAATTTGACAAACCTTTACATGTGGAAATATCTAGCAAAAAGTAGGTGATTCAGAAGTAAGAGTTCTGATAAAATACTGGGCTGGAGATGTAGGCTTGTGAATTTCTGTAACAGAGCTGCTAGCTAAAGCTATTAATGTGGAAGAGACTTCTGAAGGAGGAAAAGTATTTTTATGGTCTTTATGTCAATACGTCAGTGAACAAATAAAATGTATATGGAAGTAATCAAATATTAGGAAGCCAACCCTCAGGATAAAGTAAAAGGCTCCTTTGAAGATTCTCCTTGAGAATATATGCCTGGTTCCCTAAAAGACACCGATATCAAAAACTTGAAAAAAAAGATGTACACAAATTGGGATTACTCATCAGAACACTTTAAATTTCAGATCCCAAAGCTCGTTGTGTCAACCAAAAATTAAATAAACTGACAAAAACAGGTTGCACTCCTGGATAATTTGTGTTCTCTCTTCTCTCTTGATATTTAATTTGAAAAGTTTGTTCTAATATAGAGGCATAAATTTAGCAAACGAACATGACCTTTACCACTGGAAATCAGAAAACACTGTCGAGAAAAATTAAAAATCTAAATAAATGGAGAGGTACCATTTTCATGGGTTGGAAGGCTCAAGTTGTTAAGATATTAATTTTCCTCAAATTGATATAAATTCTAAGCAAACCCAGTCAAAATCCCATCAGACTCCTTTGGTAGAAAATTGACAATATGGTTGTAAAAAATATATGAAAATGCAAAGGACCTAGAATAGCTTAAATGATTTTGAAAAAGAAGAACAAATTTGGAGGACTGATTTCAAGACTTACTACAAGCTACAATAATCAAGACAGTGTAGTATTGGAATAATTATAGACGTGTGTAGGTCAATGGAACAAAACAGGGAGTTCAAAAATAATACACATATATATGGTCAAATGATTTTTGAATAAAATTCAAAGAAAATTCAACTAGGAAGGGATAATATTTTAATAAATAATGGTAGCATAATTAGGTAACCATATGGAAAAATAGAATTTCAACCTTATCTCAAGCCATATGCAAACATTACTTCAAAATGTATTATAAGCCTAAATGTAAAAGCTAAAACTATAAAACTACCAGAGGAAAACAGGAGAAAAATGTATGATCTTGAAGTATGTAAGGACACACAGGACACAAAAAAGCAGTAGCCATTACAGAAAAGTTAAGTTGAACTTCCTCAAGATTAAAAGTTTTGGGCCACTAAGAAAATAAAAAAGCAACACAGACTGGGAGAAAGTGTTTGCAATACATATATCTGGCAAAATACTTGTATCTAGAATATATACAGGACTTTTACAACTCAGTAATAAGAAGGCAAACAACCCAATTTTTTTAAATGGGCAAAAAATTTGAAGTGATACTTCACTGAAAAGGTATATAAATGGCCGTTAAGCACATGAAAAGACTCTCAACATCATTAGTCAGTGAAATGAATATTAAAATCACAACGAAATACCAATACACATCCATTAGAATGTCTAACATTAAGAATAATACCAAATGTCACATGGATATGGAAACAAAAACAAAAACAAAACAAATCCTTGTTCTGAATAAAAGGAGTCATACACAAAAGAGTAAATACTGTATTATTCCACCAATATGAAATTCTGGAAAAGACAAATCTAATCTATAGTGACAGAAAGCAGATCAGTGATTCCCTGAGGTTGGGGATAGTGATAATTGACCAGGAAGGAGCACATGAGAATCTTAAGGGATGATGGAAACATCCTATGTCTTGAATAGTGATGGTGATTCCATGGGTATATATATTTGTCAAAAGTCATCAATATATGCACTTAAAATGTGTCCATTTTATTTCATAATAATTGTACCTAAATAAAGTTGATTTTTAAAAAATTGTTCTAGTTCTTTCAAAATTTTTTGTTCAAATTTTCCAATTTAAATTTAGGAGTTAAGTAGAAAGGACACTAGGGCAGTTTGTTTAAAGTTTTCTTTTATTTTTAATTTACTAGAATTCTACATATCTATGGAGTACAATGTGATGTTTTGATACATGTATACACTATATAATGAACAAATCAGGGTAATTAGCAAATCCATGACCTCAAACATTTATCATTTCTTTGTGGTGAGAACAGTTATTTTTAAGTGAAAAAGGATTTTGTAAATGCATCATACTGCTTGTTTAGAAATATTGAGGTTTTCTAAATGCACACTTACTTGGGACCTCACAATCAACAATTCTTGTCATTTACTGCTTTTTCTTTTTCATGGTAATTGATTCAACACCTTCTATTCACATTTTCTTCTACATGATTCAAAGCAGAACATAAAGAGCATCTGACCCAAGACAGGTTTTCTAATCTATTTGTCCAACGTACTTGTTAGGGGTACTTTGACTTTAAGGTAAGAAATGCAGAATGCTTTCCAAGTTTGTTAATTAATAGCATCCCTAGACAAATATCTTCTTACTGCTGTGCCTGATTACTAAATCTCTCTGCTTCAAGGCAACAGATGGCTTAAGTTCTCCCAGAATTAAAAAGGAAATAATCTAGAATTCCTTGTGATTCAAAGGACTAAATTTAATCAGGTTATCCTATTTTATAAGCTACAAATATCCTAGAAAATGAAGATGAGCAAAATGGAAATGAATGGTTGTTAGCTTCTAATTGTGTGGGTAGTGTGTAATAGTCTTTATAGTACCAGTTTATAACATAGTGCTACCATAGTATTAGCATGCACTAAACTCAACCAAATCTTCCATCAGTCTTTCTTCATGAACTTTCTCTTATGACAGCACTCTTCCTCTCTAAACCTAGAAAACAATACACTAGTTTGCAGTCCCACTAGCAGTGTATGAGTGTTCCTATCTCTCTGCATCCACGCCAACGTTTGTTGTTTTGGGACTTTTTGATAAAACCCATTCTCACTGGAGTTAAGTTATATCTCATTGTGGTTTTGATTTGCATTTCCCCGATGATTAGAGATGTTGAGCATTTTCTCATATGTCTGTTGGCCATTAGACTGTCTTCTTTTGAAAAGCTTCTGTTCATGTGCTTTGCCTACTTTTTAATGGGGTTGTTTGAGTTTTTCCTTGCTGACTCGGGTGGGGCAAAGGCAATATATGTAACCTAAACATTTGTACCCCTGTAATATTCTGAAATAAAAAATATATATATTTAAAAAAATAAAATGATATAAATTGCAGGGTACCTTGAGCGGTCTTTAATATCTCTGCTTCAAGTCTGTCCAAATAACATAATCCTTTCCCAAAAATTTCATCTTAAGGTTTACTTGGGCCAGAGATCTTTTCCAGATTAGCCTTGTTTATATCAGTCCTTTGCACTAACAATACTTAAATCTGTCTGAGCAACATTTTAAAAACTCATTCTTCTTTATAATGAACTGTATGTCAGCATGTCATATGGTTCTCTCTAGGCTGGAAGCCTTCTAAAGGCAGGAATTATAATCTCTGCATCCATTATATTAAAAAAGCACATTCCTCATGGATGCTCAAAAATGCATAATTATTGACACTACCTTAACATCTGCCTGTTGTATAAGATATGCCATAGTGAACGTGGCCTTACAAAGCACATCACTAGTCTGGCCGGGTATGGCGGTTCATGCCTATAATCCCGGCAACTCAGAGGCTGAGGCAAGAGGATCAGTATCACTTGAGCACAGGAGTTAAGACCGGCCTAGGCAACATAGAGAGACCCCACCCCTAAAAAAATAAGAAAAAAAAATAGCCAGGTGTGGTGGTGTGCGCTTGTAGTCTCAGCTACTCAGGAGACTGAGGCAGGAGGATCCCTTGAGCTCAGGAGTTCGAGGCTGCAGTGACCTATGCTCGCACCACTGCACACTCCAGCCTGGGCTACAGAGAAAGATCCTCTTTTCGAAAAAAAAAAAAAAAAAGTATATCGCTAGTCTATCCCACATTGGTGCTTTCTATTATCAGTCCACTCACTCAAATCTTTGTCTATTGCTACATATATGTATAGTCAAGCAGGTCAGTGGGAAAAGTAGGGCCTGTTTTATATACAAAGACCTCTCCTTATTGGTCACATCTTCCCCCTAATGCCATGAGTAAATTGTATCTTTTGCAGATGTTCTGGCCTTTTCATTGTATTTTCCAAGATGGTATCTTTGAATTTGAATTAAATTTTAGTTCCAAAACACATTTCTTAATAGGTCTATCTTATTTTTTATTCATGGTTTAGCAACATCAAGCAGTTCTTTTATGACAAAGTTTTAGAATTTTTATTTTTTTTATAACACAGATGCAGAAAATCAAAAAAAAAATCAAGGAAAATGACACCCAAACTCATACTAACAGTCTATTCCATGCTCCACCTCACCCCCACTCGCTGAGGTATACATAGACACAAACACAACATCTTGATCTGCAGCACATCCACCAACTATTTAGTATTTTGGTAGATAAAGAAAACAAGTACATGGAAAAGAAAAGAAGAGGGTACCTGATATTTTGATAATGTGACGAGGTTTATATTCAGATTATTTTAAATCAAGCAGTACATGAAAGAAACATCCTCATTCTATCTTTGAACCTCATCCCATCCCTGATCTATATGTCAGAAGAGTATGAGATGACAAGAAGCTCAGAAATGGGGTAAAGAACGAGGTTGGGATTAGTCACCATCTGGCATCCATGCTACATAAAACTAGGGGCCTCACGAGTATTACACATGGTTTTCTCAAAAAGGGATATCAGCCACAATTTATTTTGTTGGCTGATTGGTCGCCATTTCAAATTATCTCATTTCTTAAAGTAACAAGTGCCATGCTTTTTTTTTATTTTTATTTTTTTGAGACAGAGTCTTGCTCTGTTTCCCCAGCTAGAGTGCAGTGGCACCATTGTAGCTCACAGCAACCTCAAACACCTGGGCTCAAGCCATCTTCCTGCCTCAGCCTCCCAATAGCTGGGACTACAGGTGCGTGCCACCATGCCTGGCTAATTTTTCTATTTTTGGTAGAGATGGGGTCTCGCTCTTGCTCAGGCTGGTCTCGAACTCCTGAGCTCAAGCGATCCTCCCACCTTGGCCTCCCAGAGTGTGAAGATTACAGGCGTGAGCCACCATACCTGGCCTACCAGGCTTATTTAATCTCTACTGAAATACAGATTTAGCAATGTAATTGTGGACTTTGTCCCATTTTCTAGTAGAAAATATTTTTTAAACAGCTACTTTTGGGGGGTAGATTTCTTGATTTTTCTAACCCCATAAGACACTATGGATGGGGTACGAGAATACATCCTTGAACAATTTCTACTGTAGGATATATACATATTATGAGGTAATACTCTTTTATAATGATGGGTTCTGGGGATAAACACGTTCTGGGGTTAAATCAATTGTGTGCATTTTTGAAATGGTTCTGTTTTTTATGACTATAAAAGCAATACATTCTAATGAAAAAATATCAAACAATACAAATATGAGTAAAGTAGAAAGTGAAAGAATCATGAGGTCTGGGGGGTACATAGAGACAGAACTAAGTTCAGAAATGTCTTATATGATATACAATCTTTGGAATAAAAAACAGAAGTTTTATATTTGATAGAGCTATTTGGATGTGGCTATGTCAATATGGCTCCATCAAAATAGTCATGTCAAGCAGTCACATCAAAATGCTCTGCTTTGAGAGGGAAACTTGCAAAACACAAGAGGGAGAGTGTAGGGTAAGAGCTAGCAAAGGAGGGATGCTCTTGAGAGGTCTGTATCATTTTGATCAATGTGGGGGAAGCTATCAAAGGGATCTGATAAGCAGCTACACTATAACTGAGATTTCATTCATTTTTAAAATCAATTTCTAGGTCAGATTATAAGACATTCCTAAATCATATTTCAAAATTGTTGAATTATATGCACAACATATTAGTTCATTCAATAACAATATGATACCTGATCATTGCCAGACACTGTTGACCATGCATACTTTCCATACACTGTATTATTGAAGTATCATAGTTAGCCCAAGGAAGCGTCATTACCTCATTTCATAGAGCCCATTTCACTACGGGCTCAGGGAGGTTATAGAACTACTATGGACTAAAGGGTTATGATAGTTACTTAGCATTGACTTATTTGGCGAAGAAATAGAAACTTATTTTGCTCAAATTTCTGAAATGGAAACTATTTTTAATAAATAATACAGTCGTTTCTAAGGTTAACATATTCTTTCTGTCATTCTGCAGAAAAAAAAATACCATTTGGATTGAAAGTAAAAAAAATAAATAAATAAAAAGCCTTAAACGTTCATAAGTGATTAGTACAAAAAACCAGGAACGCAATTATATTCCAAGATTTCTGCACATGTAGAATCTTACAATTACTTTCCATAGTGATTGAGCTTTTTCTCCAGCAGAAATATGTCAATATTGAATCACAGCGAAATAATTGATTGCATTATAACCTAAAGCCAAAAGTATATTATACAAGTGAACATACTCAAGCCCTCTTTTTAAAGAGTAATTTGCACCAGAATATCTTTAACAGCCCTTATACCTAGCAACAGATAGTTCAAATGAAGCCATATCATTTTTCAATTTCGGTAGTTGGCTTGTTTTATATATGAGGTTGTGAAAAATAGAAATCCCAGCTTTATAAACCATAATTCTATGAATGTGTGGGTGCAAATAACTTTATTTACCTTTTTCCCATTAAATATTTGTGTAGACTGTTCTTAAATGAAATCATTATGATAATTTATAAAACAACCTTAATATAATCAACACAATTCTCTAAATTCTGATATCACTCATGCATTTAAACTATTCTAGTGTCTTGGATAAAACAATTTAACAAACTAAATACATACTTTTACCACAATGAACAGTATTACACAGATTTACTCCAATGTATTTCAATTTAGCCACTATTATCAAACATATTTTCCACATTTATTTAAAAGCTTTGTAATGTAGTAGTTAAAAACAGGCAGATGTACATTTGAATATTGGCTCTGCCACTGAGTAGCTGGTTTGACATTGGAGAAGCTACTTCACGTCTCTGAGGTTGGGCTTCTCTCTCCATAAAAATGGTGGTAAAAATAACTACTGCACAATGTTTCTCTGAAGTTGCTGTTAAATAAGTTTTCATATGTGACAGTGTTTGGCCCAGAGAAGGCACTCAGTGCATGTAAGTATCTTTCTCTTCTTAAAATATTACATGACTAATTTGGAATTGGGTGATTCCAAGTATTCAATTTAAAAGGCTTATCTATGTGTTTTAATTTAACTTCCCCATATAAGCAACCAATTCTCAATGTTGTTTAAAATCACAATTAGTGTAAAAAATACACTCTAGCCATTATTTGTCAGTTGTCACAAGATATGAGAATTTGGTGACATGCTTTTTGGATAAGCAAAAAAAAATCAGGGTTTTCTTAAAAAAATGACTACGACTGTGCATGTAGTTGAAGGATGGTAACATAAAAATGAATGCTGGCTCATTCTGTTCATCTTCTGGCTTTTCCATTGTTTAAAAAGATAGATAAAATAATAATTATGCAAATCACTTGGGTGTTGTGATGAGAGAATGAGATTAGGAAGGAGCTTTATTACCAATCTACAAATGTGTCATAAAAGTACAAAGTCATTTTATTGCTTTTCTATTTCAAGCAACTGTCATACTAGTCATATGTGTTTTCTGCCATCCACGATGGATAAGTATATATTTTCAGTATTTCTGACCAATTAATAAGCCATATAAGTAAAAGGCAAAATTTCTCATGTCTGAACCAGAGTTTGCAAGAGGTTAAGGAAATTTTTAAAAACCCATTTTTAACAAACAAACCACTTGATTCATATATGTCCTTCTTACTGAATTGTAGACATCTTAGAGTAGAAATAACTTTTCAGCCTCTTTTGACAGTTGGTGAATATTTCTGTCTGCAGTCTACAAATTAACCAGTGTTATGGCATTAAAAGTGTTACTTGTTTTAAAGAACTAGGTCAAAATAACCCTTAATTTTTATTTCAAAAAGACACTTCAATGCCCTCAGGGTAAACAACAGTGTTAATGATAGCCTACACAATTAGAAGCAAATGTCTGCATCATTTGATCATGTCATTGAAAATGCTGGTCAAGATTTGCAAAAAAAATAAACGTGAAACTAATTATTAAAGTGGAATGAATGGTTGTTGAATTGCATGGACTCATATCAAGAGAATTCTAGGTGAGAACAACAAATGTACTACCTTAAATAAGTGTGTTCCTTTGATCCTGCCAAAAAATCAACATATGACCCTCATCAGGTTTGGCTAATAATAGATTAGTGAAGAAATAACTTTAAGCAAATATCCAATGCAGCCCAAGATCATTTTACACCTAAACCAAACATGATTTTTTAAAATTACTATTTAGAAGTTATTCTTAAAACTGTTTGCAAGTCCAGACCTACCATTAACTAACCTTTTACACAAGAATCCCTATTAAAAATCCCTATCTCTTGCTATTCTTGAGCCAGTACTCCTCTTATTTCTCTTGTGTTCAAACTTTAAGAAAACAGGGGAGTAGCACTTACAGATTCAAAATGATAGCTGGAGCTTTACCTTTCCCCAGGAAAAAGGTCCAAGACTTCACATTTTTCACCTCCTCTGGAAGCATACCGATACACGCTTTGCTGCCCTGCCTTTTCCAGAGTGTTTTAACCCGGTCCAGCTGTTTCGGTTACTCCCACGTCTTAAATGTCCCCTTCATGGTGACCTTGATGCGCCTGTCTAAGGTGCAGCAGCACTGTCTTGAGCAATCAGGTTCTTCCAATGACATAGTTAGTAACTTAGTGGTATAGAATCAATACCTCATAAGAATCATTTGACTCACTTTGGAGGAAAGCAGTTCAACTTGACATCTGTAGTCACAATTCTTTACTTTTCAACCAACAAGAAACTTTAAAGCATATCACAAAATGGCATTCAAATACTATGGCTGCAAATAAATAAATCCTATCATGACCATATATGCCAGTCTGTAAGCATTGCTTCTCCCCCCATCTTAAACCAAAATATATATTTTAAATGGCTCAAACTGGATGTTTTTAAACTTTTACTTCAATGTACACTAAGCCTTCAGAAATAATTATTCATAGCAAACTAATTTATGTGTAACGTGAGTCTAGGAGATTATCACACTTATCTTACCATTTATTTGAAAATACTTTATTCCAGGAAGACTCCTTCTGTGTCACATTTAATTGCCTTTGAAGCTCCTGCCATTTGAATCTGTCTTCTGGAACATGCATTTCATCATTATTTTTTAGCCTTGTTACATCAATCACCACAACCGCTATAGAAGATTTCTGGGCTGTGAAGTGATAATTTGTTCCAGTGGTATTAATGAGGCAAGCAGTGGTCTTGAGGGAGGTGACAGCCCATTGCTTTACAGACAGCACCAGATTAAGGTGCTGGACTATATACATGGCTTTAAGCATATACTCTAGAGCTTTTGAAGCGTTTTATAACTTCCCTTATCAAACTTAACATAGAAGAGGTACCTCCAACACCTTATCTACAACGTGCTAGGCAAATCTAATCACCAAGGGGGGAGCATTAATAGTGTTACTCAATTTACCATGAGTTACAGACACATCAGAGAAACTTTGTACTGCTCCCAATTTGAAGGCTCCCTGCTGCCTTATAAGCTCTGAATTGGTCTATTTCCGTTACCATGGTTGTAATGGCATGTCCCTAGCCACAGAAGAGTCTAATTCCCTGAAGTGCAGCCAATGAAAACTTGTATTTCTGAGAATTAAGTCCCAGAACTAGGAATGCCGATTTGTTGGTGTTATAATACCGTGCCCATGAATACCGCCTCTAGGAAGCAGTACATCTGGAAACAACAGATGGTATATGTGGAAATGGGTTGGATGGAGTATTTTAATACCCACACATCTCTAATTCAGTTCTACAAGTCTGATTTCAATGTTTTCTCAGATTATAGGGTGTTTCAGATTGGTAAAACAGGCCCGATCCATATTATTGTTACTATCAACACTGTCAGATGAAAGCCTAATGTAATATCATTGTCTATGAACTCTCATTTGGCCACATATATATATGTACATGCAACAATCCTGACTTGGCTTTTAATAATGGAACAGGTCAGTCAAGCCCACTTCCCTACCCCTTTATCATCAACCACAGACTGCAAATTTATTTTAAGATAAAACTATCCCAGAGTGCTACTCTCTTTAATATAGGAAGGAAACATTTAAGCTCTTTCACACCCTATCTAAACAGTTTATACGCCACCCGACCACCTTCAAAAGTTACCAGGACTGGCCGGGCGCAGTGGCTCACGCCTGTAATCCTAGCTCTCTGGGAGGCCGAGGCGGGCAGATTGTTTGAGCTCAGGAGTTCGAGACCAGCCTGAGCAAGAGCGAGACCCCGTCTCTACTAAAAATAGAAAGAAATCAATTGGACAACTAAAAATATATAGAAAAAATTAGCCGGGCATGGTGGTGCATGCCTGTAGTCCCAGCTACTCGGGAGGCTGAGGCAGGAGGATCGCTTGAGCCCAGGAGTTTGAGGTTGCTGTGAGCGAGGATGACCCCACGGCACTCTAGCCCGGGCAAGATAGTGAGACTCTGTCTCAAAAAAAAAAGAAAAAAGTTACCAGGACTGCTACAGTATTGTAGAAACTCAACTAAATATGGTAGGAGAACAGTTTTGCTAGAAAAATAATTCCTTCTTGTACTTCAGGAAGGCTGAATTAAATTATCTTTGAGATATGTTGGCATTTTAAGAAACATACCATCTGAATGGTAGGAAGATAACTTTTAGAAGCTTAGAATTTCATATTCTATAGTTTGTTAGTGCAACTTAGCTAGAATTAGGATAGTATTGTGTTATCTATCAAAAGAAAATGAATCCTCAACTAAAATATAAGAATAGATAAAAATGCATGTATGTTTATTGAACATTGTAAACCAACTCACGCACCATTTAATGTGGTACAATGGAGAGGCGGCCCAATCCAAGTGGTTATAAAGTACCCTCAGACCCAACAAACAAGTGGCAGTCTACTGTAATTTATGTTCAGCACCGCAACCACTTGGATAAAAGGTAAGGTAGATCTTCTATCTCTCCTGTCCTGGATCACTTCAGGAAGCCCTTAGCCCAATGGGAAACAGTATCATAGTCCTTGACCTCCTAACTGACGCTCAATAGAGACAAATGAATTTAAATTCTGAGATGAGTTTATATGGTTTCTTTGGACAATACAATCTCCCTTGTGAAGACGTAGTTGTGCAAAGACAAAGGACTCCATATACATTAATGTCACAGCCATACCCTAAACACAAAGTATGTCTATAATTTATGTCAATGACAGAAAAGATTCTAATGGTGAATAAGTCAGCATTAAGTACATATAAGATTGCATATAACAAATAGCAGCCAACACCCCTACGAAAAGCTTGTTATTCTTGTTTGTTCTCCTTCCTTTTTTTTCCTTCCTTCCTTCTTTCCTTTAGCAACAAAACAAATTATGACTAAGCCGAATCTTTGATCTATTACTTTACCAAATTCAGTGTTCTGCTAACACATTTTTGAGGGATGGTCAAACAGTTCAAACATTCACTATAGCGATGAAATAATACTCTTATCCCTAGTTCAGAAAGAACAGCACAGTGATTAAAAGCAAACCTCTGAAGCTAGACTGAGTTCCAATTCTAATTACTAGTAGTAGGACACTGAGCAAATTAGTTACCCTTTTTTCATTGGTAAAATAGGGACAATGATAGTACTTCATTGGATTACTGTGAAGATTAACCAGATGCACCAGATACTGCTAATGCTCACCAATATCTGTATTGGCCTGTTCTCTTCTTCCTTGACACACAGGTTGACTTCATTTCTTAGCTGTTAGGTATGACCATGTGATTAAGTTCTTGCTAATGAAAAATATCTGCATGCCACTTCTAGGCTGTATCCCATGTGCAATACTTACTTTATTTATCCATTCACTGGCTAAATGGAGAGGATTCCTAGAACTCAGAGGGGGCCAGAGCCACAAGATGGAAAGAGATTGGGTCTTAAATAATTATATGGAGAAGACTTTCATGGGATTGTGAAGTGAATGCCAAATAAACATATATTGTGATAAGCCACGGAAATATCTGACTAATACAATGAACTAATTCATTTAAAATACTTACCGTACTACTTTGCACACACAAAATGTGCTGGATAAAAGTCAGTTATTAATATTATAAACATTATTGTGGTGATGCAGTTGGTGTTTGTTATGGACTGAATGTTTGTGTCTCCCCAAAATTCATATATTGAAGCCCTAACCTCCAGTATGGCTATATTTGGAGACAGGGCCTCTAAAGAAGTAACTAAAGTTAAAGGAGGTCATAAGGGTGCAGCCCTGATCTGACAGGATTAGTGAACTTATAGGAAGACATTAAAGAGCTGTTCTCTCTCTTTCTACACACATGCCCCAAGGAAGGCCATGTGAGGACATAGTGAGAAGAAGACTGTCTGCAAGCCAGGAAGCGTGCCCTCACCAAAAACTGAATCAGCCAAAACCTTGATCTTGGACTTCTAGACTCCAGAATTATGAAAAAATAAATTTCTGTTGTTGAAGTCACCCAGTATATGGTATTTTGTTATGGCAGCCTGAGCTGACTAAGACAGGGTTCACATTCAAAGTCCTACAAGAGGATATTAGAAACAAAGTATTTGAGAGATTTTGTAGTACTGAAGAGAAATTTAAGGAAAGTCCATCTATGCTGAATATTCAACAGAAAACTTGAGATACTTTTCAAACTTTATTGCTACCATACATACTAGCCCTTTGTCATTAGAAAATACTGTCCATGATCAACACTGAGTAAAACTGAAACTTCTCTTTATCCTTGCTGCCCATCTACCCTGGTTCAGCAATTTGAAAAGGGATGCCCATACACAGGCAAAGTACACTAGGCTCAGATAAAAGCAACAGCCTGCCACATGTTGATGTGCATCTTGAAACTGCATAAAGCCACCAGCTATGCCCCAGGATTCCCATCTTAGTTCTCTGAGCTTCTTGGCTCATAACCTAATAGCTTTCTGTTTTGACTGAAGATCCGGTTTCTGAATTTGGCTCCTTTCTAGGCTTATATTATTCTTATCCACCTTGCCTTGGGGGTTTTCACTAACACACATGAGGTATTTTAGATAACAGCAACTTGATCTCTCACCTCAGACCACCCTTCTGCAGGCTGGCTCAGAAGCCGCCTTTCCTCAACTCCATTAGCCCAGTGTCAAGTTTGTCCCAGCCTCATCAGCAAGTCCAAGACTTCTCATAATATTAAGCTACACAATAAAGTGCTTTACTTTTATGTCTCTATTTCCACCTTATCATTGACCCTGTGAAATTTAGTTTCCAGTGCCATGCTACTGAAACCAATGACCTTCCAAAAAGACAAGCAGTGGCTTTTTAGCTTTCACCTTTCTTTATTCCCCCTTGAAGAAGCTGAGACACTGATGACCACTTCTTTAGAAAGCATGCCCAGTCTACAAACACCTTCCTTGTCCCTGTATTTCTTCTAACACTAACTTACTCCTCAACTCCAATTTTTTAATTCTAAAGAACCATTTGAGAATATTGCACACTTTGAAGCAAAACCTCTAATTCTAAAGGCAAAATCATTATACAAATGAAATTATTTACTACCATCATATAACTTCTTATAGTTGAATAGAAGTTTACATTTCACAGATAATTTTTGATATATCTCAATAATCTTTATGAATATGCAGGGCAGAAATTATTATCCCAAGTTTACATATGAGGAAATTGAGGCTTGGAAATATGCAGTGCTCTTTCCAAAGTCATTCAGCTGGTAAACTTCTCTTTACCATACCATAACTAAAATTTCAAAGGGGTACTTGCAGAGGCAGTTTGGATATTTAAAAAATAACAATATAGACATGCTCCAAATTCACCTGTTTAATTTTAGCACCATTTCAATTCCTTATTTTTTGTAAAATATCATACACCTGCTCAAAACAGAAATAAAAACTGAAAGCAAGGAGCACAATGCTAGTAAATCATAGTGTTATCAATGACAAGGTTCATTACCTTTATTAATGATATAAGAACAGTAAGCAAATTTGGCATAATTACTTAAAAATTAATTATCTTAGATACCATCAAGTGTTAACATAAAGACCTGTCCCCTTAGGTGATGGCATTTCATATTTTTATGATTATAGAAAAACAAAATTAGAACATGTATACCATACAATGATTTACTTGATTATACTAAATTGAAATTATTTTTTAAAAGATAACTCTAAATTCAACTTTTAAGTCAGCTTGACTTGACAGGTGCTGGGTACAATAAGGAAAGAAACAAAAGTCCTTGTTCCCATGGAGCTTTCATTATAGAGGGGATGGGGAGACATACAAATAAACAAGCGAATAAAATATAAAGTATGGCAGAATGCAGTAGGTGCTATGGAGAAAAACAAAGCAACATCAGAGGGTTAGAGAGTACTAGAGGGGGTAAGGCCCTGCTGATAAAATGACATTTTAGCAGAAGGAAGTAAACTTTGAAATAGTAAAACACATAAGAATAAAGTATTTTATTAATTCACTCCATTTTGGCTAACCTACTACTGGAATTTCTACAAAATGGCATTATTTAAAAGGAACAATTATCTTGTTCTACTACTATTAAATCCTGAATTGCTATACTTAACAGTGAGGATTTCTTTCCTCATAGGCTCTGGTTTAATATTTCATGGCTCACATTTTTATCTATCTTTCTCTAGAAGACAGCTTTACTGATGCACTAGTCTAAACATGTGTTTATAGAGATCCCTCACATTTATATTAAAGAGCTTCTGCCACTTAGACAATAAAGAGAACACGGCTTTTGTTAAGGTATCAGCTACCCAACCAGGTAAAATGTCCGAATCTCAGAATGTAGGAATTTTCTACCCAGTACTAAAAAGTCTCACCTGTCCAAAAAGGGTTAAATCCTCATCAACTATTGTCCAGTAGCTTTATATGTTGGACTTCAATACTCATGAAGATTACTTGAGCTTGGAACCAGGGATTTTTCAGGTGGCAGGCATCTGGCTGGTACCCCTTAAAGCAGAGGTCCCCAACCTTTTTGGCACCGAGGACCAGTTTCATGGAAGACAATTTTTACACTAACTGGGGTGGGAGGTGTGTGTGAGGAGGTGGAGTTCAGGCGGTGACGGTGATGCTGTGCACCGCCCCCTTCCTAAGTTTCATGGAAGACAATTTTTCCATGGACGAGCTTGGAGCAGGGGGCGGCAGAGCTCTGTGGCCTGGTACCGGTCCACGGCCCAGGGGTTGGGGACCACAGCCTTAGAGAATGGAGTAGGGACTAAGAATGAATCAACACAAATGGTGATAGATTGCTGGAGAAACAAGTAAAAAGGGCCCTATTTACTGTCATTTTTAGATTGACATGAAGGTCAAACCACCAATCACAGGGAAGATGAATTCAACAGGTTAATTTAGCTCCCTCTGGCTCATAAGTTAGCTTTCCTACACATTGAGACATGTTACAGCCATTATTCTTCCAAAGAGTGCACATAGTTGAGTACTTTATTGGGTGCCGCTCTATTGAATATCCCTTAGAAGCAAAATCAAAATTCATGCAAATAATGTGAAGTTGAATTAAAGTGGCCCAACATAATAGTATCATACAGCAGTTGCATGATTTGAGCAATATTTGGAACACAGAAAATCCATGCAGCATGACTCACTTGACAGTTGGGGTAATTTGGGGGTTCAATAGATTTAGTCAATTGATGTAATACTTTAATGATTGATCGTTCTTTGTGTCCTATAGGTCATGGAACTGATTCTGTTTAGTTATTAAAACAGACAAACATTCTGGGTTGACCATGGTTTTCCTTGCATGTGCACAGCCTTAAACTAGTTTTTATACTTCTTTGAGTTAGGGCCCGGATCTATTAGACGAGCTCTACACAGTGGCTTTCTCAGACATAGCCTAATGGAAGCCTGTCTATCAATCTCATTGAATGATCACATGGCATTCTTTTCTCCAAAATCTAGTGACTTTAAGGGTTCAGAGAAACAGAGGCGTTCTAGTGCAGGGCACACTAAATTTGCCATCTGAGACAACTGCGGCCCAGTGGCTTTCTAGTGATCCTACCCCTTAGTATAAAGCCCTCTTTACCTTCATTTTAAATTTTGCCTTCCCTCACTTTTCTCATGGCCATATCTTTTCATCTTCTACTTACACACATTGACTTTCTCTGGCTCCACCACACTTGCCACCACTAGGAAGCACTATGGTGTCATGGAAACAGCATGAGCTTTGGTGTCTTACATATCTGAGTAGTGGCAATGATGATGATGATGATTACTACAAAGCAGATACTCTTTTTGAACACTTAGAGTCTGTAACACTGCTAAGTGACTTATCTACCTTATCTTATTAAATAGCTATAAAATTCTTATGATTACAGGTACTATTATTATCCCTATTTTATCGATGGGGAAACTGAGGCACAGAAAGTTCAAGCTCAGCTTTGTCTGCCTCCAAAGCTATAATTCTTAACGACAGTACTTAAATAAGTTGCTTAACCTTTCTGAGCTCTGGTTTACTCAACTATAAAACAAGGATGATAATTTATACCCATCACAACGTTTTTATGAAGATAAAATGCACAAATGGTGGACTCCTTTTTCTCCCATTTCTCCCTCTCCTTTCTCAGAAACCCAGGCCACTGGTAATTTTCTAGGTATCATTGAGAACTTATTTTTGTCAAACTCAAGTCCAGCCTTAACTCTCTTCTTGAACTGACTGTCCCACAGTTTTATAGAATAGTCTCCCCACCACCCACCTCTGCCCCTAAGGTTCCAAGTGACACTCTATGGATAATTACTCCAACATCAAGATAATCCTTTAAACATGCACAGAGGCATAATGCCATCAAGAATAATTAACAGCTTGTTAAGTGTCCCTTAAGGTCCTGTCTCCACCCCTCTCACACACCCCAAGGCTTATGTTTGCATTTATTGCACAAAGGGCAGTAGTATTTGTTTAACAGATCACTGTTGACACTATGCAGGAAACAGTATTATTGTCCCAGTTGAGACCAGTATAGAGGCCAGTGTCACCAAACTAGAAGTCCAAGGTGAAGTCCTACAGCTAAGGGGATAAATAGCTTTCCTCCAGAAAAATTAAAAATAATTATTATTTTTTTTAATAAAAACAGGGACTGATTTGGTACTTACCAGTGAATAGATCCAAAAGATAGATTCACTGATCATTGGAGTTTACCACAGTCCAAGATCCCTTTCTGGAAAGTCTATTGTCCTTAGGGACTAAAATATTGGGAAATAAAGTTCTATTCAGATATCAACTGGTTTCCTCAGCTATAAATGTTAAAAGCTGCTTTGGTGAAAGTCAGCCTGTTTTCTGCATTTCGTTGCCAAGAAAGAGGGAATCCTAAGAAAAGGTCCAGATACACTGCAACCCTGACACACTAGATAACATATGACCTCCAAATGAATGTTTTGTTTATAGTAATGTTGTCTCAAAAGTAAGATTACAAGAGCTCACTCCAGGCTCTCAGTCTGTGTTGTTAACACCCAGAATCTGTAGCAGCCTGCCTCACCTGAGAAAGCAGCCCAAACCAGTGTCCCTGATCCAAGTACACAACAAAGGCTGTTTAAAATCAGTGACAAAGGAAGGAATATAGATTCCCACCACAGCTATGTAATTGAGTGGACATTCCTACCTGTTTTGATTCTGGGCCAAAACTCTATTCCCTGTTTCTTCTTGCCTGACATGAATCCTGATCAATTTGCTTGTATGCTAAGACTTTACTCCCGCCTGTACCCTCTTGCCATGCTTGATCCTCTGGATGCACTTCCCCAGTCTACATATATTAACCAGGCTTCTGTTTATGCCCCCAGCATGGCTGTATTTCTCTTATCACCCTCTACCTCCCCTGAAACTCCTAATTATGACATAGGTCCTCTGGTTTGGCCTGGAACCCTGACCGCAAGTTTGCTCGTGAAGATGATGCATCATCCTATCCTTCTGCACAGTGATCCACACAACCTGGCAGTTACTGTTAAACTTGAACACTCAGAAGGCAGAAAATGTGTCTCTGTAATTCTCTTGGCATAGCACACATGCAGTTAAGTGCTTTTTGATTATGATAACTGAATGTGCTCAGAAGTTCTCATAATGGAAACAAATTAAGTCCCTTCACAATGAAATTTATGAAGGCCTAGCCAATTAATACTACCTCATGGTAGTGGAGGAAAATGCCTTTTTACCACTAGTAGAAATGAATCACCCTAAACTAACAGGGCAGTCTCTTTAAGAATAGGTAGAAAAGGAAAGTGGATGGGGGACGAGAAGCAAAGAAGGCCCTAAGCAGCAAAAACCACACAGAGACCTGCAGAATCCAAACAAGAATCTTACTAACACCCACTGTCTTCAACCTTGTTTATCTAGATTCATTTCAGATAGCACAGTCTCTTTTAAAAGATCAGGAAAATAATGCCTTAGGTGTATATTTTATGAACGATGGTTGCAAAATACTATTTATCACTAAAAGTTACTGGATTTCCTTCTTAACACAACTTTTTTGTTCAAAGCTACAATTATATAATGCCCAGAGTGAAAAGCAGATCACTGTACATGTGTGATCCACTGCTGTGATTTTAGCTCCCTGGAGATGCAACCACTTCTAACACAGATCTATAAAGTACCTTCTGCATTGCTGGCTTTCAAATGTTTTGCAGTAATGATTGAAAGAAATTGGATAGGAAGTTTAAAAATTAAAGTTCTAATTACAATGGTAATTGGTTATGTGTAGGATTTTAGATTAACAGGACAACTACTAAATGAAGTCAATCAAACCCTGGGGCTAATTGTCTTTCCCCCCTCAGAATATGCATCACGTTTACTGACACCAAGAGTACATAAAGCACATGTTTCTGTAAACTTGGCATTGTATTAATAAGAGTTCTACAAGTTAAGTTATACAACAGAAACCAAAGGAAATTTTAGAATAAAGTTATTAACACTGCAGTGAATGCTAATAACCTTCTACCTTGGTACTCTTCAAGGATATTCAAAGGATTACTGATATCCTTTTACTCAAAAGAAAGGTGTAGAGTGGCACATGTCCCTGATCTTTAGGAGAGTTCAATTTTATGGAGTCTCATATGCTTCTTGATAAAGGTGATTCATAAAACGTATAACTAAATGCAATTTAATTTTTATGCCTCCATCTATCTTATCCTATAAATTAGATTACAAATCTGAAAAAAAATTATTTATTGGATCCTGTGTCCCAACTTTTGGTTTGGAATATGTAAGAATCATAGGGCTTAGGTAAATGGGCAAGAGTTCTGCTATTATAACATTTTAAAGGTTTGCTTTGATGGTGGTTAGTTTTTATTTTTGTGGCTATTCTTTGGACCTTAAGGATGAGAAGACAAGCTGCTAAAAATCTAAGTATGAGAATCAAGATTCTTTTGTATGACAGCCTCAATTCAATTGGTAAACCTAAACTCTGTGTGAGAGGGAACATTTTCTCGCCCTGATGGAATAGGAATGGCTTCTGAGGGAGGCAACTGAGTTAATTATTGAGCAGGGAAATAGAGACTACCAAGGTCCTATAAGTTCATACACCATTCCTAGTTTCATTGTTATTAATACTTCTTGAATATCTACTCTGTAATCTTTGTTATTTTTATATATGCTTTCATTGCACCATCTTCTTTAATCTTTAAAACACTTCTATGAAGTTAATTCTATTATTTGATCTACTTCATGGAAGAGGAACCTGAACTTCAGTGAGGTTAAGTAACTTGCTGCAGGTCACATAGATGGCAAGTGGCAAAGGCAAGTTTCAAAACTAGTACTATACCATTCTAAAACCCAAACTTGCCACTATGCCAAAAGTGGCCAGCAAAAAACCCCCATAAACCTACAAATATACCCAAATTAGAAGTTGTGTTTGTTTCAGAGTCTTGTTTGAAATACGGTTGGCCCTCCACATCCATGGATTCCACACCTGCAAATTCAACTGACTGTTGATCAAAAATATTTTTTAAGAATTTAAATGAAAATAGCAATACAACAATAAAGATAATACAAATAAGAACCAATACAGCCGGGCGCGGGGGCTCACGCCTGTAATCCTAGCTCTCTGGGAGGCCGAGACGGGTGGATTGTTTGAGCTCAGGAGTTCGAGACCAGCCTGAGCAAGAGCGAGACCCTGTCTCTACTAAAATTAGAAAGAAATTAATTGGACAACTAAAAATATATAGAAAAACTTAGCCGGGCATGGTGGCGCATGCCTGTAGTCCCAGCTACTCGGGAGGCTGAGGCAGGAGGATCGCTTGAGCCCAGGACTTAGAGGTTGCTGTGAGCTAGGCTGACGCCACAGCACTCTAGCCCAGGCAACACAGTGAGACTCTGTCTCAAAAAAAAAAAAAAAAAAGAACCAATACAGTATAATGACTATTTATATAGTGTTTACATTGTATTAGGTATTATAAGTAATCTAGAGATGATTTAAAGTATATGGGAGGATGTGCACAGGTTATATGCAAATATATAATGGACTTTAGCATCCTTGGATTTTGGTATCCACGGGGTCCTGAAACCAGTCCTCCACAGATACCAAAAAACAACCATAGACCAGAGTTCCCCAAGTATTAGGAAAGTATAGTATAGAGAAGGAATATGGGCCTTGGAGTCAGAGAAGCCTGAGTTCATAATTCAACGCTTGAACAAACTAGCTATGTGGCTGAGGGCTAGGTATCTGACTTGGCCAAAACTCACTTCTCTCATTTATATGAGGAGTGATGGTGATACTTGTCTTGCCAGATCATTGAGAGAGTTAAATGAGACAATGTATGTAAAGTGCCTACCAGTTCCCGGCACCTAGTATGTGCCCAATAAGTAGTCTAAGTGGTATTGATTATTATTGTGTATGGAGTTCTAGCAGCCTCCAAAGACCTTTCAAGTGGTGTCTGGACTGGTTCAATATGCAGGTCACACAAAATTGTGGGTTTTAAAAGTGTCATTTTGACCACTTTAAAAAGCAATAAAAACATTTTAAAATGAGGCCCAGTAAATAATAGCTCTTTACCCAAGGAACAGCACAATACTTATTTTTTTCCTTTTAATGTGTGGTACTATGAGTGAAATAAATAGTGTCTTTTGCCTCCAAGTGGTCTCTGGCATAAAATTTGAGAAATGCTTGAGAGAGAGATAGACACACTACATGAGCCAAAGGAACACCTTATTTTACTCCTTACGTTTTAAGGCAATTTTTAGGCGTGAAGGAACCTGATAATCATCAAATGAAAAATGAAAAGATCTTTTCCTTCTAAGATCATGTCATCCAGACCCCTGGCTCCAGGCACACTTGCATAAGAACCATGCTGAACAGATGGTCATCGATTCCCCAGCCGCCTTTAGTAATTTGTGCAAGTGCTTGGCAACCTACTCCATCAGGGAGTACTTCCTCATTATATAGGACTCTAGAACAGTTACTCCACACTTTCCATAGATTATTTGATGCCACATTTATTTTTTAAAAGGGAAGGTTATTAAGGTGTGTTTAATTAAAGTTTCTCCCTTTCACTGTCACAAAAATATATAACTCATGATTAATAACTCAAAGAGATTGCCTCATACTGAAAGCCTGTCCTTGCCAATTTTAAATCAGGCATAGTATCCTATTTTCAACTGTTTCTTTGTAAAGTCCAGAAACTTAATCAGTTTTTTCATCACCCCCCCAATAGGTCTTCTCATAAACTCATGCACTGAGGTGGAAAGAACAACGTCCCTAAACTCAGTTTAATAAACACTTTCAGGACATATGCATTAAGAATCAATAATTAAATGCTGCCCCTGGTATAAAGAAATGGCATTACTGACATACCTTAGGGAGCTAGCATGAAGTAAAAAGATTTTTTTTTTTTTGCAGTAGCAGAGATGGATATTCAGTGGATCAGTAAGTATTTTTCCCAAGGGCAGATATTTGTAAGCTGCATGTCTAGGATTTGGGAAGCAAGGCTGGAGGAAGCAAAGAAGGCAAAGTGAATTTAATAGAACATGGCTCTCTTAAGCACATAAATCTCCAATCTTCACTCTATAAGACTACCTTCCTTTCCCACTACCTTGGTCTCTCATTGTGTCTTGGGATTCATTTCCACTTGTTTAAAAATATTAAGTGTGGGACATGCAACAATATAGCTGATGGATGGATCTCACAAACATAACATCGAAAGAGTAGAAACTGTATGATTTTGTTTATATGAAGTAAAAATGGGCAAAACTAATGTATGCTGTTAGAAGACAGGATAGTGGTTAACCTTGACAGGATAGTGACTGAAAACAGGCACCAGAGTAGCTTTCAGGGTATTGGGAACATTCCGTTTCTTGATCTACATGGGTATGCTCAGAGTATGAAAAACCATCAGTCTGTACATTATAATAAGGACACTTCTCTGTAAGTATATGAAATATTGGTAATTACTCTTTTTAAAAGGTAGGTGTGGGGAGTTTCCATGTAGCATTATTTGTCCAAATCCTCCATCCCTTTCTCTATGGATAACCCTAGTACCAATGAAGTGAACATAAGAGACACAGCCAGTGTGCCAATAGGTTCACTTTCCAAAGTGAAACAATGGCTTTATGGCTCCTTTGTGATTATGGATGATAGTCTTCCACTGCTTTCTTCATTTGCTCATCCCTCAAATGCTTATGCAGCCCCTTTTATATGCTAGGCACTGTATAAAGCACTGCAGATACCAATGGTGACTGGCAGAGATATGGTCTTTGCCTGCTGAGAGCTTACAATCTGACGAGGGAGACATTCAATAAAACATTAAATAAATAAATAAAATAATTGCATGTTGTGATAAGTAAAATGTAGAAAATAAAACAGAGTATAAAGTGAGAGAATGGAGGGGGATGAGGAGATCTACTGCAGATAGGATGGTCAGGGAGGGCCTCACTGAAGAGAGAAGTCATCATCCATGAAGTTGAGGGGAATCATCAGATGTGAAAACCCTGAAGCAGAAAAGTTTGAGTAACCACAAACCACACAGTGGCTAGTCCTCCCTAAGCAACCACCAAACCTGCTGACATTGTGGGGCTGTAAGGGGTGGTTTCTAGAAGCAAAGCATTTCTAGGAAGAACTTTCCAACCTGAAAATGGTATGTTGTCAGGTTTGGGAACTTGCTGATTGTGAAGTTCTTTTTTGCTTTTTTGGTTCAATGTTCAGCATGAAAGATGGCTGAGGAGTCCCAAGGAAACCTTTTAAACTTTTTTACAAAATTGAGAGCTGCTACCTCACAACATAATACATCAATACTAGAATAATGTATCCTAGAATTCTCTTAACCAAGTCGTTATATACTGCAACTCTTATAATCTCCTAAAATCATAACTCCTAGAGATAAAGTTTAATATAACCTCATTAGCCTATAATACAAGCATTATTCCAGCCTCACACTGCTATTAGCCATTGTCAACACACACACACACACACACACACACACACACACACACACACATACAAGTATTCAAGGGCTGCACTATAGTTTGAGGATGTTCTTTAAAGTGATTTTAAAAAATACCTTTCTAATGTATTAGCGGGCCTTAAACTACAGCAGTAGAATTATAGGTACTTTTCTCTTGAGCACAGATGAATCCATTAGGAACAAAGCATCTAGCACATCTTATTTTCAGAAACCTGGTTCCTACTATTTACACAAGTGAAAAAAAATCAGGCAATGTGGATTACACCTATGTTTCTGAGCCATGTTTAAAGCAACAGTGCCACATGGTAAAGGCTTTTCATGTTGTTCATTCTGATTAAAAAGTTGTTTTATAATCACCTAACCCCGGTGAGATTGGCCTCGATCAAAAAAACACAAAACAACAAATGTTGGTGAGGATGTGGAGGGACAGGAACTCTTCTACACTGCTGGTGGGACTGCAAATTAGTGCAACCTCTGTGGAAAAGAATTTGGAGATACCTCAGAGAGCTAAAAATAGAAATACCATTCGATCCA